>NW_016803680.1:1972585-1980071 GCF_001698545.2 Rhinopithecus bieti | reverse complement strand
TATATATATATATATGAAAAAGTTCCATGTCTGGGGCACACCATAGCTTCCTAGAAAGGCAGCTTCTATATACCAGGCCACAAGGCTATACAAGAAAGCATTAAATAAAAACATTCCCAGCACATAGGCAAAAAAAAAAATTTTTTTTTGTTATATATATAAAAGTCAGGAAAATATTTAACAAAAATAAGCAGGCTTATGGGTTGTTAAGAAAGTGGCTCCTCTCTCTCCACCCCTCCTCATGCCAAATGTTCATGGAAATAAAAAATTTTAGAAAAACATAACTATTGAAAAGTAGGGATGAATGCTGACCAAAAGACAGAAGACTAGAAGAATTCTTGCATAGATACTGTGCTGATAGTAAAAGGAAGGAGGATACTAAAAGCAGACCGTGTCACTTTCCATCTATCATTAGACAGCAGGTGGCAACTCCAAAAGGAGTGGGAGGAGGCTTGCAGGAAATTTTGGAAATACTAATACAGAATGCAGAAGCACTCACGTCTATAGGTGGTGGTATAAAGTAGTGCAGTTTTTTGAAGGGGAGTTTAGCAATCTCAATCAATATTAGAATTGGAAATATCCAATCAGATACCAAAGATATATCTACTAGAAATATTGTAAAAATTACAAGGTGAATACTCACTCCATGTTTCTGCATCAGCTAGAAATTTAACTCCCAATGCCATTGCAAAATTTGAGCTGAGACAGGCTGCCAGCTTCTGGATAAATGTCATATTTCCATAGTAGAGATGGATGCCAGCAGCTGGAAAGTAGACGGCGAAAAAAAACAAACCTCCCAAAGCAACTGCAATATTCACTGCAATTAAGAAGAAAATTATAAGGTCAATTTAAGCAATCTTCAAGAATCTAACATGCAAATATTTTTGTTGATGAGTGCACGAAAATAAGTGCTGTGAGAAACAGAAACTTGTCTGTTTTATACAACATTGCTTCCCTCAGCACAGGGCTCTAATAGATAAAGTAAACAGCATGCAAAATTAGTGAGCAATATAAGTATAGAGATACAAATCCTAAGAATGAATGAAAAAGAAATGCTAAAGATTAAAAACAGTGTAACCAAAATGAAGAATGCTTTTGAGAGGTTTATTCATAGACTGGACATGGCTAAGGAAAGAATCTCGGAGCTTATGGATAAAAATCTCAAGAACTGTAAAGCAAAGAAAACAAAGACTGAAAAAAAAAAAAAAGGACAGTACAAAATATCCAAGAACCATGTGACAATTGCAAAAGGTAAAATAAATGCATAATGAGTACATAAGAAGTAGAAAACAGAAAGAATCAAAAGAAATATTTGACCCAATAATGACTACAAATTTCCCCCACATTAACGTCAGACGCCACACCACAAACCCAGAAAACTCAGAGAACACCAAGGATAAATGCCAGAAAACTTCAACTAGGCAAATCATTTTCAAGTTACAGAAAATCAAAGATAAAGAAAACAAAAGCCTGAAAAAAGCCAGAGGAAGAAAATACCTTACTTATAGAGGAACAAAGATAATTACATCCAACTTCTTTTCAGAAAATTTCTGTGAGAAATTTTCAATAACTATAAAATATCAGAATGCATTAACAGAGTTACAGAAGAGGAGACACACATGACTCATATTAGTAACACACGCTCAGCTTCATCAGCAATTGGGAAATGCAGATTTAAGTTGCTATGCGATAACATTTCACAGCCCTAATTTGGCACAACTTAAAGCTTGGCAATTCTAAATATTGGCAAGAATATGGAGCTTGATGATTCTCATCTTCTTCCAGTGAGGCTGTAAATTCATAAAACCACTTTGCACATAAGCCCTCAACGGGAAAGGAAACGATTTTTCTTGTTCTTTGTATGTTAGACCCTATACAAGGTCAGATATCCACATTTTTTTTTTTTTTTTTTTTTTTTTTTAACCCCTAAAAAAGGTCAAATTTCCCCTTTTTTTTTTTTTTTTTTTTTTTTTGAGACAGAGTCTCACTCTGTTGCCCAGGCTATAGTGCAGTGGTGCGATCTCGGCTTACTGCAACCTCTACCTCCCAGGTTCAGGTGATTCTCCTGTCTCAGCCTCCTGAATAACTGAGATTACAGGTGCCCACGATCACACATGGCTAATTTTTGTATTTTCAATAGACAGCGTTTTACCACGTTGGCCAAGTTGGTATCGAAGTCCTGACCTCAAGTGATCCACCCACCTTAGCCTCCCAAAGTGCTGGGATTACAGGTGTGAGCCACCACTCCTGGTCACAGATATCCAAAAATTTAAATGAATGAATGAATGAATGTATAGTTGCATCCACTGACTAGACTTCCTATTCATTCCCTTCTTCCAATCCTTCACAAACCTACCTCAATTGAAGCATTTCCAGGCCTTTCTCAACCTGGAATATCTTAATCCATTTCCTTTTTTCAAATGTGTACACTATACTTCATTAATTTTCATTGTTCTCTGCATGTCTTCTTATGATGGTTAATGTTATATGTCAGATTGACTCTCCATGGGGTATACAGATTAAACATTATTTCTGGGTGTGTCTGTGAGGAGGTTCCCAAATGAGATAAACATTTGAATTAGTAGACTCAGTAAAGCAGATGGTCCTCCCTAATGTGGGCAGGCATCATCTAATGTGTTGAGGGCCTAAAAAGAACAAAAGGGTGGAGGAAGCGGGAAATTCTCTCTCATTTCTTCCTTGCTGCCTGCTTGACTGGGACATCAGTCTCTTCCAGCCTTTGAACTGGGATTTACACCATCACCTCCCCTGGTTCCCAGGCCTTCAGAGTCAGACTGGAATTATATCGCTGGTTTTCCTGGGTACCCAGCTCATACTCTGCAAATCATGTGACTATCGCTAATGTATTTCATAAACTACTTTGTTTGCATATAATATTCATGTCCCCAAGGTCAATATTAGCTCTGTGGGGCAGACAGTATATTTCAGATACATACGCTGGGCACGGTGGCTCATGCCTGTAATCCCAGCACTTTGTGGGGCTGAGGCGGGCGGATCACCTGAGGTCAGGAGTTCAAGACCAGCCTGGCCAACATGGTAAAACCCCATCTCTACTAAAAATACAAAAATTAGCCGGGCATGGTGCCAGGCACCTGTAGTCCCAGCTACTTGGGAGGATGAGGCAGGAGAATTGCTTGAACCCAGGAGGCAGAGGTTGCAGTGAACCGAGATTGAGCCACTGCACTCCAGCCTGGGCCACAGAATGAGACTCTGTCTCAAAACAAACAAACAAACAAACAAACAAACAAACAAACAACAGAACAAAACAAATACACAGAAGACACACAATGAGGATCTATTAATCAAGTGCAAGAACCCTTTCTTTCATTGAAGCAGTACTGCTGTTTTCTTTCTCTTCACATATACCACTCTCATCATCAGATACTAGCAAACATCAGTCCCTCCAACGGAATATACAGGAGCCATCTCCATCTCAACCCTTCCTGGTGGAAGGGTTTGACAAATACCATACATGAAGTAGCAGCTAAAGGTTAGAAAGAACACCCAGACATGATCTTATTTTGGTTTTTGTCTTTTTTCGCATGTATCCTATGCTATGTTAATTGTCATTGCTCTCTTCATTCCCTTCCAAATCATTTCACATGTATATGATATTTGTCTTTTCGGTTAGAGTGTGTAAGCAGAGGCTGTAGATGAGTTGGCAGCTAAAGTGTAGTTACTGAGAATATTTCACCACTGGAATCTCAGACTCACCTTTACTGAAGAAAGTGCTAACCATAAAGCTGAAGCATATTGTGGCGATGGCATAAAACAGCAAAAAGATAACGATAAGGGTTGGGTCACTGCTTTGGATGACCGGTGCCGGTTTAACCTAGCAAAACAATTAGGAAACCAGTTTAGTCATGCTCTAAGTGGTACTGCACCAAAACCAAAGAGGAAAAATGAAACATCCATAAGTATTTTAAGAGTCTTAGTGAAACTGATGACTTTGCTCAGTGAAATGGAGAGTTAACAATTTATTTCTTACAGATGGCCCATCCCTCTAGGTCTAAAGTTTTCTTTGCTGAGAGACTAAGCAGTCTCTGAGTTTCCACTGTGGGGTCAACAAAAGCCACATTTTCATCCCCTAGAAACCCAAGGCCCATTTGGTCCCACACCACGTTTCTGCTTTCCCTCTCAAAGTTTATTCACAACATGCTGCAATCAAATAGACACTTGCCTTGACAAAGAAAACTATGCACATAAAAATGATGATAATAGAATACAAACAGAGGAATGTGAAGAAATAGGCCACCCAGAGCATCCAATTACTGACTCCTATCATGAGCTGATATTCCTGTGGGAGAGTTGACAGAAATCAGATATCATGTAAAATAATACATCCATACAGTGCCTTAGAGTTTTCAAAATACATTCACAAATATTATCTAGTTTAATGTCTACAATCAAAATGGGTTAAATAATGAGTATTATTATCTCCAATTTATAAAGGATAGAATCAGGGCTCAGAAAGTCAAGTAGCTTCATCAAAATTAGTCAGCTAGTGAGTGGCAGTACTGTGATTCTTAAAAGCCCAGAAATAATTTCCCCAGTAATTCACCTTATATTGTTAAGACAAGTAAAACAGTTAAATAAAGCTATAAACCACCTATATTATCACTTCCTTTCTTTTTATATCCTCTCCCAGAAGGAATTAAAAAATTTTAAATATATTTTAATTCACTCACAATGGTTAGAAACAAACATTAAAAATAAGATAACAGGTAAGGAAGAAAAAGCTCACAGAATTTTAGCAATAATCTTTATGAACTATACATTTTCTTTAGAGGTAGTTGTTTATAGACATATGTGGTATTTCAAGTTTTAACAAAAAAACTTGAATATATAATGTATAAGTCTGTTAAGAAGATTCAAATAAGTGATATAAGTTTTCAGAGGCTAATTTAAATATTTTTACTGAATTTTATTAATATGTCAGTAGTAAATTCTATGGCTTTAGGCTGTATAAGGGCAGATAACTGTATCTGCCTGGCACATAAAAGGTGTTTAATAAATGTTTGCTGAATAAATAAATGAATGAACGTGAGAATCTTTGGAAATATGCATATTTTCCAGTTTTAAAAAATGAATACAGGACCACTTTATTACTTATAGGGGACAAAATAGAGAAAGTGTCTCTTTTAAATTTTCTAGGGATCAGTGCTAGAACCAGACTTAACAAATTTTATCGAACAATTAAAATGACAAAGTATATTTAACAAAAGAAGTGCAAGAGTTCTACACAGAACACTATAAAACACTGTTGAAAGAAATTAAAGCATAATAAATGGAAAGATGCCTCACTTATATGGATCAGAAGACTTAATATTATTAAGATGGCAATACACCTCAATTTGTTCTGCAGATTGAGCACAATCCCTTTCAAAATCTCTGTAGTTATTTTACATAGATTGACAAGCATATAGAGTCTTGCTCTGTCACCAAGGCTGCAGTACAGTGGTGCGATCTCGGCTCACTGCAACCTCCATCTCCTGGGTTCAAGATCAATAAGGAAAAAGAGAGACAATTTAACCTAACATACACAGAGCATGCCACCCAGCAAAACAGAATACAGATTTTCTCAAGTGTGCATAGAACATATCCAGGATAAACCATATTACTCTACAAAACAAGTTTTATTACATTTAAAGACAAAAGATTTCAACACAAAAAACCACAAAACATTGCTGAAAGAAACTAAGGCAAATATACATTAAAGACATCTCAAGCGTTTTAAAATGCAGATTTTATTATTACTCAAGTATAGTGAAGCCAACAGATCAGGAGACAATTGCCACTGAGAAAACATAAATAATGATCCATTACTGGGTATATACCCAAAGTATTTTAAATCATTCTACTATAAAGACACATGCACACGTATGTGTACTGCGGCACTGTTCACAATAGCAAGGACTTGGAACCAACCCAAAAGTCCATCAAGGATAGACTGGATAAAGAAAATGTGGCACGTGGATCATTCTAAGATGGCCAAAGAGGAACAGCTCAGGTCTACAGCTCCCAGTGTGATTGACGCAGAAGACGGGTGATTTCTGCATTTCCAACTGAGGTACCTGGTTCATCTCACTGCGACTGGTTGGACAGTGGGTGCAGCCCATGGAATGTAAGCCGAAGCAGGACGGGGCATTGCCTCACCTGGGAAGTGAAAAGTGTCAGGGAATTTCCCTTTCCTAACCAAGGGAAGCCATGAGAGACAGTACCGGGACACTCCCACCCTAACACTGTGCTTTTCCAATGGTCTTCACAAAAGGCACACCAGGAGATTATATCCCACACCTGGCTCTGTGGGTCCCATGTCCACAGAGCATTGCTCACTGCTAGTGCAGTAGTCTGAGATGGAACTGCCAGGCAGCAGCCAGGCTGGGGGAGGGGCATCCATCATTGCTGAGGCTTGACTAGGTAAACACAGCAGCCAGGAAACTCAAACTGGGTGGAGCCCACAACAGCTCAGTGAGGCCTATCTGCCTTTGCCGACTTCACCTCTGGGGGCAGGGCTTAGCTGAACAAAAGGCAGCAGAAACTTCTGCAGACTTAAACGTCCCTCTGTGACAGCTCTGAAGAGAGCAGTGACTCTCCCAGCATGGAGTTTGAGCTCTGAGAATGGACAGAATGCCTCCTCAAGTGGGTCCCTAACCCCCAAGTAGCCTAAATGGGAGACACCTCCCCAGTGGGGGCCAACTAACACCTCATACAGCTGGGTGCCCCTCTGAGATGAAGCTACCAGAGGAAGGATCAGGCAGCAACATTTACTGTTCTGAAATATTTGCTATTCTACAGCCTCCGCTGGTGATACCCAGGCAAACAGGGTCTGAAGTGGACCTCCAGAAAACTCCAACAGACCTGCAACTGAGGGTCCTGACTGTTAGAAGGAAAATGAACAAACAGAAAGGAATAGCATCAACATCAACAAAAAGGACATCCACACCAAAACCCCATCTGTAGGTCACCATCATCAAAGACCAAAGGTAGATAAAATCACAAAGATGGGGAGAAACCAGAGAAGAAAAGCTGAAAATTCTGAAAACCAGAGTGCCTCTTCTCCTCCAAAGGACTGTAGCCCCTCACCAGCAATGGAACAAAGTTGGACAGAGAATGACTTTGACAAGTTGACAGAAGTAGGCTTCAGAAGGTTGGTAATAACAAACTTCTCTGAGCTAAAGGAGCATGTTCAAACCCATCGCAAGGAAGTTAAAAACCTTGAAAAAAGATTAGATGAATGGCTAACTAGAAAAAACAGCATGGAGAAGACCTTAAATGACCTGATGGAGCTGAAAACCATGGCACGAGAGCTACATGACGCATGCATAAGCTTCAGTAGCCTATTCATTCAAGTGGAACAAAGGGTATCAGTGACTGAAGATCAAGTTAATGAAATAAAGCAAGAAGACAAAATTAGAAAAAAAGAGTAAAAAGAAACAAACAAAGCCTCCAAGAAATATGGGGCTAT
>NW_016803680.1:1954255-1970219 GCF_001698545.2 Rhinopithecus bieti | reverse complement strand
TGTGGAAGACAGTGTGGCAATTCCTCAAGGATCTAGAACTAGAAATACCATTTGACCCAGCCATCCCATTACTGGGTATATACCCAAAGGATTATAAATCATGCTGCTATAAAGACACATGCACACGTATGTTTATTGCGGCACTATTCACAATAGCAAAGACTTGGGACCAACCCAAATGTCCATCAATGATAGACTGGATTAAGAAAATATGGCAATATACACCATGGAATACCATGCAGTCATAAAAATGGATGAGTTCATGTCCTTTGTAGGGACATGGATGAAGCTGGAAACCATCATTCTCAGCAAACTATCACAAGGACAAAAAACCAAACACCTCATGTTCTCACTCATAGGTGGGAATTGAACAATGAGAACATTTGGACACGGGAAGGGGAACATCACACACCGGGGCCTGCTAGGGGTGGGGGGAGGAGGGAGGGATAGCATTAGCAGACATACGTAATGTAAATGAGTTAATGGGTGCAGCACACCAACATGGCACGTGTATACATATGTAACAAACCTGCACATTGTGCACATGTACCCTAGAACTTAGAGTAATATAAAAAAATAAAAATAAAAAATTTTAAAAAAGAAAAAATCAGATCGAAATCATGGAACTAAGGATTCAATTAAGAAAAAATTCACTCAAGAGCTTCAAAAAAAGACTAGATCAGACTGGGTGCAGTGGCTCACACCTGTAATCCCAGCACTTTGGGAGGCCGAGGCAGGTGGATCACCCGAGGTCAGGAGTTCAAGACCAGGCTGACCAACATGGTGAAACCCCGTCACTAATAAATACAAAAAATTAGCCAGACATTGTGGCACATACCTGTAATCCCAGCTACTTGGAAGGCTGAGGGAGGAGAATCACTTGAACCCAGGAGGCAGAGGTTCCAGTGAGCCAGGACTGTGCCATTGCACTTCCGCCTGGGCAACAAGAGTGAAACTCTGTCTCGAAAACACAGAAACAAAAACAAAAAATACTAGCTCAAGCAGGAGAAATAACTTCAGAACTTGAAGACAGGTCTTCTAAAATTACCCAGTCAGACCAAAGAAAGAAAAGACAATAAAAGAATGAACAAAGCCCCTGTGTCACATGTAACACCATACAGTGACTAGACATTCAAATTTTGAGAGTTCTAGAAGGTGAAGAGAAGCCAAAAGGCATATAAAACCTATTTAATGAAATAATAGCTCAAAACATCTCAAGTCTAGCAAGACATTTAGGTATCTTGATACAGAAGGCTCAGAAATCCACAAGTAGATACATCCCCAAAAGGTGTTCTCTACAGAACACTGTAGTCAACTGTGGTAAGTCAGAGACAAAAAGAGAATTCCAGAAAGAACAAGAAAAAGCATCTAGTCACAAATAAGGAAATCCCCACAGACTAATGGTGGACGTCTCAGCAGAAACCTTACATGCTGGGAGAGAATGGAATGATGTATTCCAAGTGCTGAAAAAACAAAAAACAAAAACAAATGTACCAGGCAAGAATACTATACTCAGCAAAGTTAATCTTCATAAGTAACAGAGAAATAAATTATTTCCTTGATAAACAAAACTGAGGGAATTCACCACTGACTGGACTTAAAAGAAATGCTTAAGAAAGTCCTACACCTAGAAGTGAAAATGTGTTTCTAATAAGAAATAGTGTCAACAGCTTGGTACTGCCATAAAAATGCACATGTTGACCAACAGAAGAGAACAGAAAGTCCCCAAACAAAACCATGTATTTGCCATCAATTGATTTTTGACAAAGGTGCCAATAATACGCAATGGGGAAAGGATAGTCTTTTTAATAAATGGTGCTGGGAAAAATGACTATCTATATGCAGAAGAATGAAGTTGGTCTCATCTCACATCATATACAAAAATCAACTCAAAGTTGATTAAAGATTTAAATGTAAGACCTGAAACTATAAAATTACTAGAAGGAAAACCACGTAACATTGGTCTGGACAATTATTTTTTTTTTATTTGACCCCAATAGCTCAAGAACAAGAACAAAAATAGACAAATGGGATTGCATTCAACTAAAAAGTTTCTTAAAGGAAACCCACACACATACACAGACACATGAAAATCCACAGAGTGACGAGACAACCTTGTATTGGAGGAAAACACGATGTATACACCTGATAAGAAGTTAACATCCAAGTTATGTAAGGAACTCAACTCAATAGCAATAAAACAAATAACCCAATTTAAAATGGGCAAAGGATCTGAATACACATTTCTCAAAAGAAGACATACAAATGGCCAACATATATGAAAAAATGTTCAACATCACTAATCATTAGAAAATTGCAAATTAAAACCACCATGAGATACCACCTCACATTTGTTACAATGGCAAAAAGACAAAAGGTAACAAGTGTTAGTGAGGATGTGGAGAAAAGTGAATACTTGTACACTGTTGGTGGGAATGTAAATTAGTACAGCTATTATGGAACACTTTATGCAGATTCCCCAGAAAACTAAAAATAGAATGACCATATGATCCGGTATTCCCATCCAATTATATATTTAAATGAAATAAAATTAATATGTTTAGGAGAGATCTGCTCTCTCACATTAATTGAGGCATTATTCACAATAGTCCAGATATTACTCAACTTAGATGTCCATCAATAAATGAAGGCATAAAAAAGCAACTGCAACCAAAGCAAAAATTGACAAATGGGATCTAATTAAACTAAAGAGCTTCTGCACAGCAAAAAACAAAAAACAAACAAACAAACAAAAAAACTATCATCAACGTAAACAGGCAACCTACAGGGTGGGAGAAAATTTTTGAAATCTATCCATCTGACACAGGTCTAATATCCAGAATCTACAAGGAACTCAAACAGATTTACAAGAAAAAACAAATGACCCCATTAAAAAAGTAGGCAAAGGACATGAACACTTTTTAAAAGAAAACATTCATGCAGCCAACAAACATGAAAAAAAGTTCAACATCATTGATCATTAGAGAAAGGCAAATCAAAACCACAATGAAATACCATCTTACACCAGTCAGAATGGGCATTATTAAAAAGTCAAGAAACAAAGATGCTGGTGAGGTTGCAAAGAAATAGGAACACTTTTACACCGTTGGTGGGAATATAAATTAGTTCGACCATTGTGAAAGATAGTGTGGTGATTTCTCAAAATCTAGAACCAAAATAGCATTTGACCCAGCAATCCCATTACTGGGTATATACCCAAAGGAATATAAATAATTTTATTTTAAAGATGCATGCACACGGATGTTCACTGCAGCACTGTTCACAATAGCAAAGACATGGAATCAACCCAAATGCCCATCAATGATAGAAATGATAGATTGGATAAAGAAAATATGGTACATATACACCATGGAATACTATGCGGTTATAAAAAGGAATGAGATCATGTCCTTTGCAGGGACATGGATGGAGCTGGAAGCCATTATCCTCATCAAACCAATGCAGGATCAGGAAACCAAACACTGCATGTTCTCACTTATAAGTGGGAGCTGAACAATGAGAACACGTGGATACATGGACACAGAGAGGGGAATGGCACACCCTCCTGTTGGGGGGGTGTGATGTGGGGCGGCAGAGCATTAGGAAACATAGTTAATGCATGCTGGGCTTAATACCTAGGTGATGGGTTGATAGGTGCAGCAAACCACCATGGCACATGTTTACCTATGTAACAATTCTGCACATCCTGCACATGTAACCCAAAACTAAAAATGGAAATTTTAATAAATAAATGAAAGCATAAAGAAAATGTGGTATATCGATGAAATGGTATATTATTCATGCTTTAAAAAGAGGGAAATGCTGTCACTTGGGACAGCAGGATGACCCTGGAGGACATTATGCTAAAATAAATAAACCAGGCACAGAAACAGAAATACTGCATAATCTCACTTATACGTGGAACCAAAAACAATCAAACTCACAGAAAGAGAGAGCAGAATGGTGGGTACCAGAGTCTGGGAGGTGGAAGAAATGAGGAAATGTTGGTCAAAGGGTGCAAGGTTTCAATTAGACAGGAGAAATAAGTAAGTATTTAGGTGGCTGAAAAGTGCTAAAATAATGAAAACGATGGGTAAACAGCTTTAAAATTGAGAGCTCCTAATTATTAAAGGGTCCTATTGTGAGAGTAAAAGGCATTAGGAAAAGATATCCGCAATGCATATCAACTACCAAAATAACTGTCTTCCAAATACACTAGAAGTTCTTACACCTCCAAATGAAAAAAAGAATACCAAATGAAACCAAACAGAAAAATAGAGGTGGGCCCAATGGCACATGCCTGTAGTCCCAGCTACTTGGGAGACTAAGGCAGGAATATTGCTTGAGCCCAAAAGTCTCAGTCAGCCTAATAAGAACCCATTTCTTTTCTTTCTTTTCTTCTTCTTCTTCTTCTTCTTTTTTTTTTTTTTTTTTTTTTTGACAGAGTCTCACTCTGTCACCAGGGCTGGAGTTGAAGTGGCATGAATCTCGCATCACTGCACCTCTGCCTCCCAGTCAACATTTCCTACCTCAGCCTCCTGAGTAGCTGGATTACAGGCGTGCACCACCACGCCTGGCTAAGTTTTGTATTTTTACTAAACGGGGTTTCAGTATTTGGAGGCTGATCTTGAACTTGATCTTGAACTCCTGACCTCAAGTGATCCACCCGCCTCCGCCTCCCAAAGTGCTGGGATTACAGGCGTGAACCACTGCGCTCAGCCAAGACCTCATTTCTTAAAAAAAGAAATGTAATGAATGGGAAAAATAATCAAGAGGTCCGAGCAGACGTTTCACTGAAGAGAATATTCAAAGAGCCAATAAATGTCATAATATGCTCAGCTTTATTAATAATTAAGGAGATTACAATTAAAACCACCGTGCAAAGGAGAGCTCGACAGCGCTCAGAAGAGTGAGGACAAACTGGAATGTACCTGCAACCCTAAATCTGTCTCTCTCCAACTCTTATCAACACAACTTTTAGAATGTAATGCCTACTGCTTCATTTCAGCCTCCCAAATCTCATGCCACTTTGCTTCTGGCCAGCTTCAAACAGGAACCACATGGGGAAGAATTTTCCAGGAAATACAGTTCTCAGGATAAATGTGTTGGCACTCAAACAATCCAGAGCAATGAGATACTATGACACACTCACAAGACCTGATAAAATTAGAAAATACTGGTAACGCCAAATGTTGGTAAAGATGTGGAACAAACAATATTTAGGCATTGCTAGTGGGTGTGAAAATTGATAGAACTTTATTGGCAAACTTTGGCATTATCTACTAATGGCAACTATACACAATGTAACATTCAACAAAAAAGACACCTATAAAATGTTCGTGGCAGCATTCCTTATAATAATCAAACAATCCAAATGAAAATATCAAAATTAAATGGATAAATTGTGATACAGTCATACTATGGAATCATAGAAGTCAACTAATATAAATGAACTATAGCTACATATTTAATTGAATGACTCATGCAGATGCAAAATAATATAATGCATGATTCCATTTATTTTAAGTTCAAAAACAGACATAATTAACTGATGTTAGTGTCTACTTTTGGAAAAGTTATTTGGAAGGTACACAAGGGGACACCTGTGGTGCTGGCAGTGTTATTATTATTATTATTATTATTATTATTATTATTATTATTGTTATTATTACTATTTTCGAGACAGAGTCTTGCTCTGTTACCCAGGCTAAAGTGCAGTGGTGTGATCTCGGCTCACTGCAACCTCCGCCTACCGGGTTCAAACAATTCTCCTGCCTCAGCCTCCCAAGTAGCTGGGATTACAGGTGTGTGCCACCACGCCTGGCTAATTTTTGTATTTTTAGTCGACATGTGGATTCACCATGTTGGCCGGGCTGGTCTCAAACTCCTGACCTCGTGATCCATCTGCCTTGGCTTCCCAAAGCGTTGGGATTACAGGCGTGAGCCACCACGCCTGGCCCCGTTTTATTTCTTAACAGAGCCATAATGAAATGGGGTTGCTTTCTTTATGATAAATTGATTTAACCATAACCTTATGATTTGTGTACTTTTCTGTGTGTGTATGACAGGCTTAAATTTAAAAAAAATTAAAGAATAAATAGCATAAGCCATATGAATGAAGTCTGTATAACATCCTCTGGGCGACACAAAGGAAAAGGGATTAAATAATAGTTGAGAATTAAAGAGAAACATCAGCAAGGAGATGGCAACTGTGAAGGATGAGGCAGAAAGTTAACTGTGTTCACCAATCAGAGAGCACGTTCAAGAAAGACATTACAGTCAGAAGAAATAAACATAAGCAAGCTTGAAAATCAGCCGGTCATTTTCGCTGGAAGAAAAGGGAGTTACTGGGCTAAACAACAACAACAAAATGGGAAGTAGTTAGGTGCTAAATCACAGCAAATCTGTTTGCTTAAATGGATTTCATTCAGCAGATGATAGAATAAATCAATCTCTAAAATTATTTCTAGCCATCTGCATTACAGGATAATTACCCTGGCAACAACATGTGAGGTAGATTGGGGGTGAGTGAGTGGGTAAGGAGATGAGAAGAGCTAGTGAGAAGTAACGTGAACCTGATCTCTAAAGTGGTGTTGCCATTCATGAAGGAAAGAAAAAAATGACATGACCTTTGACAATACAAAAGAGATCAGTGAAATGGAGAGACCAGTGATACTAATAGCTGAGGCCCAAAGTTATTGGGCCCCTGCTATGTGCCAGGCACTGTACAAAACACTGTACGTGAATTTCCCTTTTTTGCCTTGCAATAGTAGGTCTGGGTAATTGGAGGGTGATAATTTTCCAGGTAATATCTCACCAATATCATGACGGCCCTGTATGTCAGGTATTATTAGTGTCAATTTACATCCGAGAAAATAAGCTAGAAAAGTTATATACGCCATGTAACAGAAATAATAAGTAATATAGCCAAGGATTCAAACCTTTGATTTATCAGAGTCCCTGAAACAAAGTGGATACTTAATAAATCAGTAAGGAATAAATAAATAATCATTGAACGAATCATTGATTAAATGGCTGATGATGACTGGATTTTGAAGACAACATATTCTGGGCTAAGACATAATACTGGAGGGAACAATAAGAGGTCATGTATTTTAAATAATTCAGGGATCAGAAATTTGATTTTAAAAAATCACAGCATCGGCCGGGCGCGGTGGCTCACGCTTGTAATCCCAGCACTTTGGGAGGCCGAGGCGGACGGATCACCTGAGGTCTGAAGTTTGAGACTAGCCTGGCCAACATGGTGAAACCCGTCTCTACTAAAAACACAAAAGAAAAGTTAGCTAGGCATGGTGGCTCACACCTGTAATCCCAGCTACTCGGGAGGCTGAGGCATGAGAATTGCCTGAACCTGGGAGGTGGAGGTTGCAGTGAGCTGACATCACACCACTGCACTCCATCCTGGGTGACAAAGTGAGATTCGGTCTCTAAATAAATAAATAAATAAATAAAAATAAAATAAAAATCACAGCATCATAGAATATTGGAAGTGAATTGTATCTTAATTCATTCAGGTATAATTCCAAGAGTCCAGTTGATTATTACTTTATTCCAGAGAGATTTTAGGGCAGTTGGCATTTAAATTCTAACTGTAATATTCTTGTGAAGTAGACTTCTAGAACTAAGATGAAAAACTATACCTAGAATTCTAATTAAAAACAAAGTTATAGAATATTGCCAAGAAGCCTAAGTGCTCAGTTCTTGCCTGCTACTGAAACACAACCATCTATCAGTGTTGACTGTGTAGAAATAATTGAACCTTCCACCAAATAAATTTGCCCCCCACACTCGGAATTTTCTACAGAAGCTTCATCTACCACAAGAAAAGGGGAGTTACCTTCAGTCGATTTTCCTTTTCCCACACAAGGGATTGAACAAGGGTAAGATGATTCAGAGAGAAGATACATACAAGTACTAAAGGAATGAAAATGCCAGAAAACATAAAGAAGAAATCATGGTAATACGATGGGTAGGAAAATCTCTGAACAAAAACGCTGACACTGCTGAACAGCATTTCTGCAGCTTGGCCGCTATGATATTGCATGATGGCCTTATCCAGGGAGTGTTGCACAAACAGGAACCCTTCACTGATGTACCCTAAATGAGAAAACAAAGATTGGTAAGTACAACAGACCAAAAAAACAGCTGAGCTGAACAAAGAGAAAGGGAATTAATGTATGTCAGAGATAAAGCTAAGTGTAAGGAGTCTCTTCCGATAGTCTAAATTTCAGAGCAGCTATCATGGTTTTGCCACAAAAAGACATAATACTTTCTAAAATGATCCTAACCCCCAGCTTACCAAAAGTGAAATATTGCGTGAAATTGGAGAGCTGCTTTCTGCAATCTCAATTAATTTAAATAAGTGAGAATTGGATTAATTATTGGATAGGTAAAGACTTTGATTCTGTATCCTGGACACTTGAAGAGAGAAATGAAGCTCATACAACTAAGTGACATCAGTGAGTGATGCTGAAGTGCCACAGCTGAGCGACATACATGAGCTGACGTCTGATAGTCAGTGATAAACCAAGTGTGGTCCTTTGACTGGTGACAGTATGCAAACAGTTTCTTAGCGGTGCATGAATTGAGCACAGAAATTAAGGACAAGCACTTAAAACTTGCGTAGAAATGTAGCATTGCCATAACATCTAAAAACTATTTTTTTTTTTTTGAGACGGAGTCTTGCTCTGTTGCCCAGGCTGGAGTGCAGTGGCCGGATCTCAGCTCACTGCAAGCTCCGCCTCCTGGGTTCACGCCATTCTCCTGCCTCAGCCTCCCAAGTGGCTGGGATTACAGGCACCCAAAAACTATTTTTTATATTAATTCACATAGGTCCCTGATATATCTGAGTGTTATTCCTGTGTCAGATACACATATTGTGTGTATTTTCTCCCCTAGCAATCTTGCCTTTTTATCTAATAGTGTCTTACATATGAGAAGTATTTAACTTTGATAAAGTCCTATTTATCCATTTCTTCTTTTTCCAATTTTTTTCAAAAGTGCCTTTTGTGCCCTAACCAATCACTGCCTACCCTCAAATCATAAAGATATTCTCATCAATGTTGCCATAGAAGCTTTATCATTTTAGCTTTAGGATCATCTTGAATTAATTAATTTTGTGTAGGCTGTAAGGAAGTGATCAAGATTCATTCTTTCCATAGGAATACCAAGTTACTCCAGCAAAAGTTGTTGAGAAGATTTTCTTTCCCCAGTGAATCATACTGGCAGTTTCGTAGAAAACCCCGCGACCATATGTGTATATTTCCGGACATCCTATTCTTTCTGTTGGTCTATTTGTTCATCCTCACACCTATATGACAACGTCTTAATTACTGTAGTTTTACAGAAAATCTTGAAATCAGGCAGAATATGTCCACTGACATTGTTCTTTCCCAAGATTACTTTTCCTAATTCAGATCTGCTGAGACCAGCTCGGTCGTGGAGACCCTAACCCAGCAGCACTAGAGGAATTAGACACGCACACACAGAAATATAGCATGTAGAGCGGGAAGTCAGGGGTCTCATAGCCTTCAGAGCTGAGAGCCTCAAACAGAGATTTGCCCACATATTTATCGACAGCAAGCCAGTGATAAGAATTGTTTCTATAGATTAGAGATTAACTAAAAGCATTTCTTACGGGAAATAAAGGGATGGGCCGAAATAAAGGGATGGGTCTGGCTAGTTATCTGCAGCATGAACATGTCCTTAAGGCACAGATTGCTCATGCTATTGTTTGTGGCTTAGGAAAGACTTATGCGGTTTTCCGCCCTGGGTGGGCCAGGTGTTCCTTGCCCTCATTCCGGTAAACCCACAACCTTCAGTGTGGACATCATGGCCATCATGAACATGTAACAGTGCTGCAGAGATTTTGTTTACAGCCAGTTTGGGGATCAGTTTATGGCCAGATTTGGGTGCCCGTTCCCAAACCAGATCCTTTTCATTTCCATGTAAATTTTAGAATAAACTTGTCAATTTCTCCAAAATAGCATGCTGAGGTTTTTTGTGTTTGCTTTTGTCTTTGTTTGGAGACAATGTCTCACTCTGTCACCCAGGCTGGAGTGCAGTGGTACGATCTAGGTTCACTGCAACCTCCACTTCCTGGACTCAGGCAATTCTCTCGCCTCACCCTCCCTAGTAGCTGGGACTACAGGCACACGCCACTGTGCCAGTTAATTTTTTTTTTTTTTGGTATTTTTTGTAGAAACAGGGTTTCATCATGTTGCCCAGACTGGTCTTGAATTCCTGAGCTCAGGTGATCTACCCACTTTGGTCTCCCAAAGTGCTGGTATTACGGGCATAAACAACCACAGCCCGGCCCGTGCTAAGATTCTGACTGTGTGTATATTGACCCTGTAGCTCAGTTTAGGGAGAATTTACATTGTAACAATTTTGAGTCATCCAATCAAGGAAGTTAAAATATTTTACCACTTGTTGAGGTTCTTTAAATTTTTCTTTTAGAAGTGCTTTGTTATTTTTGATGTAGGCTTATTATAATTTATTTTCATGTATTATACTTGTATCTTGGGATTTTAATAAGTTAACACATTAGTTGCAGTAGGGTTTTTTTTTTTCAATTTCCTTTATCTGTATACATGATTCTGTCACCTGCAAAGAAATATAATTTCTTTCCTTCTTTTCCAAAATTAATGCCTTTTATTTCTTTTTCTTTTCTGGTACAGATGAGAACTTCCAGGAATATGCTGAATAGAACTGATGAGAGCAAACATTCCTGGTATCAGGAGGGAAATGTTCAATTTTATCAGTAAGCTACAAATTTTTGGCAATGTGCTTTATCAGATTGAAGAAATTCATTTTTTGGTACCTCGGGTAGGAAAATTTTTAAAAAGGTACTTTTTGGCTGCGCACGGTGGCTCATGCCTGTAATCCCAGCACTTTGGGAGGTGGAGGTGGGTAGATCACTTAAAACCAGGGGTTCGAGACCAGCCTGGCCAACATAGTGAAACCCCGTCTCTATCAAAAATACAAAAATAAGCTGGGTATGGTGGCACATGCCTGTAATCCCAGCTACTGGGGAGGCTGAGGCAGAAGAATCGCTTGAGCCTGGGAGGCGACGGTTGCAGTGAGTTGAGATCACGCCACTGCACTCCAGCCTGGGTGACAGAGGGAAACTGTCTCTAAATAAATAAATATTATATATATGTGTATGTGTGTGTGTGTGTGTGCGCGTGTGTGTGTGTGTATGTGTGTGTATATATATATATATATATAATCTTAGAAGAAAAATAGTCTTTGCAGAATAGTTGCAAAGGCAATACAGAGAATTTCCATATACCATGCATTCTCAATGGGGTCACAGTATATGAACACACCTACAGTGTATCTGTGGTATTAATATTTCATGGGGAAGCAGATATGGAAAAAATGTCTAAAGGTCTCCTTAGAAAGGCAATAATAAAAAGATTGATAAATACTACTATATATCCTGCATGAAACCTCCCTAACTCCCTAATATTACATTTTACATTACCATCATACATTTGCCAAAACTAAAAACAAAACAAAACAAAAATTGGTGCATGCAACAGCATTTATATTTTACACAAACTTTATTGCATTTTACCAGTTTTTCCTGAATGTCTTTTTTTTTCTGTTCTAGGATCCCATTCAGAATACTGCATTGCATTTAGCTGTCACGTCTCCATACTCTCCTCTGAGCTGTTAAAGTTTCTCATTCTTTCCTTGTTTTTCATGACCGTGAGAGTTTTTAAGAATATTGGTCAGCCATTTTGGAGAATGTTCCACAATTTGGGTTTAATGTTTTCTTACTAGCAGACTAAGGTTATAATGCAATAACATAATGCATAAGAAACATAAGATTTCATTTCAAATTTTATGACTGGAAAAATAATATTTGAAAATTATTATTATGAATTTTTTTTGGAGACAGAGTCTCGCTCTGTTGCCCAGGCTGGAGTGCAGTAGCATGATCTTGGCTCACTGCAACCTCTGCCTCCCAGGTTCAAGCGATTCTCCTGCCTTAGCCTCCCAAGTAGCTGGCATTACAGGTGCCCACCACCACACCCAGCTAATTTTTGTACTTTTAGTGGAGACAGGGTTTCGTCATGTTGGCCAGGCTGGTCTTGAACTCCTGACCTCAAGTGATCCACCTACTTCAGCCTCCCAAATTGCTGAGATTACAGGTGTGAGCCACTGCACCCAGCCTGAAATTATTTTCAAAGAGAATAACATACATCACAATTCTGCCACCCTAACAGAGCAATTGTTTTTATATTTGGGTATCTGTCGCGGTTTTATGTTGATGAATATGCAGTTAACAGAGCTATAATTTGATAACAGAGTTCTGAACTTGGCTTCTACAAAAAGATCTCATGAATATTTTAATGACTGCACAATGCTCTGTCAAATTATATTTATATTTGTACTATTAACTTACCATACCTAAGATGTAGGTTATTTCACATTTTTAAGAATTATGCTAAATCAATCAGTTTATTTCTTTGGTTGAATAGTTTCCTAAAGGTAAATTTGCAAAGTTATTGGTAAAAGCAAAGCCCCCACACTAAATCCTTATAAATGGTAGGCTGTATAATAAGTTGACATTTTAAAATTACTATAGTTATATTAAAAATCACTCATCAATCCAACAGTATAACACACAGTTACAATTAATCAGGTTGTGTTGGTACCTACAAATGTTCGTTACGTCATGTAAGTCAAAAGTTCACAATTAAACTACATGAAAATATAAAGATACACAATGGTAAGGACCAGGAAAGGATAAAAGGCAATAAAAATATGTTGTTCAAAGATACAGAATGTTTCATATGGGGTTTTGGACACATTTAAAAATTACCAAAATAGTAAGTTAAAAATAAGCAGCTTCCATTGCAAGAGTAAAGAAACAGAAATTTAAATATGTAATGGCTTGTCCTATATGACTGGGATATTAAGAATAAAGATCTGCTTACCAGGACTCCCCCCATTTTCATCTTGGTTTCTGGGTCCCACCGAAGGGATAGGTGGAAAGAGAAAATCTGTCAACCAGCTTCCTTCTTCATAAACATTTTCCAGCATATTGCTCTTCTTTTCATTACTAAAACGCAGGTAATATTTTACCTAGAAGGGGCAATAAGAAACAATCAATATCTAAGAACTCCCCCTAATCCGCAAATAATTAAAGAATGATCAGAAACAAAAGAAAGTTAAAGTACAACTGGGAATATGTGATTTCGAGGTAGACTGCCTGATGAGGCTGAAGTATATTCTGGACACCAGGAAACGAGAGCAAATTTGTCCTAGGGCATCCATGCTCTGACTACATCTAAACTCAAGCCCACCTCCTTTAAATCCATCCTTTGTTAATTTTGTGAAATTTTTTATTGAGGTGTCAGCAATACTTAGATGTATACTACAGGCTTGTGGTAAGCAAATATAGTGGCAATTTGTACATAATTATGAATTTTTTTCCCTAAACAGAGAGATGGCTGCATACTAAAATGAAATGTACCGGCATTATTAATTTTCCTTCCCTTTATGTCAGTCAAGTGTAGTGTTCTAAGAGGAAAATCTCTTCCTCTCTTAAAAGCAATGATAACATAAGGCAGACTCCGATATGAGAATAGAGGAGGAATGTGATAAGATCTAAGTGTGGAGTGTTGCATAATCCAATTATTAAATGAAAAGGTAGTATTACTTTTGGAGAACTGAGTAAATGTCATGCTGAGGTTAACTAACTTTAAAAGATAAAAAATGGACCAGGCACGGTGGCTCCTGCCTGTAATCCCAGCACTTTAGGAGGCTGAGGTGGGTAGATCACTTGAGGTCATGAGTTCGAGACTAGCCTGGTCAACATGGTGAAACCCTGTCTCTACTAAAACTACAAAATTAGCCAGGTGTGGTGGTGGGCACCTGTAATCCCAGCTACTTCAGAGGTGAGGCAGGAAAATCACTTGAACCCGGGAGGTAGAGGTTGCAGTGAGCCAAGATCACATTACTGCATTCCAGTCTGGGAAACAAAGTGAGACTCTGTCTCAAAAAAAAGAAAAAAATAAGATAGCAAATGGACCAAGAGTTGTCAAAAGTCAGAAGGCTCAGACCAGAGAAATCAGGAAGAGTAGGAGGGACAGGCAGAGGCCATAGGTCTGGATGAATATTCATATACTCAGTTATCTAGACACAAGTTTTAGGGACTTATCCCATGTTCAAGGAGGCAGCCCCTATTCCTCAAGGAGCTCAAATTCCAGTTGACGAAACATACTTACATTGTAGTATAAACTCAGTGACAGACACATGGTTAAGGTATTCATGGAAGGATGCAGGAGGGAAGGGGTACATGTGGTCAGAAGAGGCAACACAGAAAAAGTCACAGCAGCAGTTGCACAAGGTAAGCATGTGCAAGCCAAATATAGGGCAGGGAGAGGGAGACCATGCCAGACAGAAGAGGTGAAGTTTTCAATTGCACCAATTTAAATTTAAATTGCCAAGCACAGTGTATACCATTGAGCCTAGATCAGCATCAGTTTACAAGGAGTCACCATCTTGAGGGACACTGACCTATATGGAGGAAGTTATGGGGTGGAATGAAAGGATACCTATTACCCTAGTTAAAACCTGGCAGTTTTCCTTACTTTTTTGTTCCATTGACAACCATCTGTATCCTAAATGCAGAATTTTGGCTCTGGGCATATCTATATGTTGTACTTTGGTTATTTTACTCAACACCAGAGACCCTAAGTTCAAAGCACTGTCCTTGCTTCTCCTTCTTGGGGGGTTGTTATCAGAATCTTCCTTGGTGTTTGCAGATGTTCTAATTTTGATTCAGCCTGCTTCAGTCCTCGAGTTATTTTCTTTCTTTATAATTAGAAGAGAAATTATGAGACTCACTCAAAAGAAAAAGGAAATATTTCATGTTATGTTCCCTGCTAATGAAGATGCGTATGTTTTATTTACTGCATCAGGTGTTTTGTCCCAGGAAATGTGCATTTTCTTTACCATCATCTGTAGGGCTACAGACAGCTGCCCTATCAGATGCAATAGCAGAGGCAATGTCCACAACTGTCAGCGTTTCCTATGAGTCCAGTTTATGAATAAAGCCTGGCAGGTAGTTAATAAAATTCCTTCCACATCAGCATGAGGCACTAGCTAAATTAAGGCATGGACACTGAAGTTAGTTAGATCTGGATTCCAATCCCTGCTGTACCACACATAAGCACTACGATCTTGGGAAAGCTATGGTCTCTCCACTTACAAAATGGAAAAATGAACAATACCTCTACTTCATTAAATCTCTGGAAACTGGAAGTAGAAATATGAGGTTTCTGCATAAAACTTTCTCACCTTCAGTGGCAGGGGATCATTGCTATTTTGAAGTCATGGTCAAAACAATAGCGGCCAGAACCTTTTCAGAGTTATTTACTTCCTTCACGTAATCTTCAAATTCTTCTTCTGAGGAAAAGCCTAGAACTGTAGAGAGACAAAAGTCTAATATGTGAGTTGTCCATATAAGAGCAAAATATATGATAGCTCTTCCTACATGTAAGATGGGAGACTATTTTACATGGATAAAAGGCTACCAAAATATTGTTATTAAATTTCAAAACACTATTGCTGAAACATTGACATAATGAACTAATGGATACCTTGAGTGCATAAAAATGTTAGGGGTTTTAAAAAATTTGACCACAAGTTTAAAATCATAATGAATTATTATAATAAATACAGTTAAGTAAACCAAGGAATAAAGGATGCTTCAAACAGTGTTTTGAAAGTTCCATCTTAGCTGTGCAAAAATCCCCAATAAAACACTGGCAAACCAAATCCAGCAGCATATCAAAAAGCTTGTCCACCATGATCAAGTGGGCTTCATCCCTGGGATGCAAGGCTGGTTCAATATATGCAAATCAATAAATGTAATCCAGCATATAAACAGAGCCAAAGACAAAAACCACATGATTATCTCAAT
>NW_016803680.1:1938550-1953478 GCF_001698545.2 Rhinopithecus bieti | reverse complement strand
AATTTATAGACTCAATGCCATCCCCATTAAGCTACCAATGACTTTCCTCACAGAATTGGATAAAACTACTTTAAAGTTCATATGGAACTGAAAAAAAAGCCTGCATTGCCAAGACAATCCTAAGCCAAAAGAACAAAACTGGAGGCATCACGCTACCTGACTTCAAACTATACTACAAGGCTACAGTAACCAAAACAGCATGGTACTAGTACCAAAACAGGGATATAGACCAATGGAACAGAACAGAACCCTCAGAAATAATACCACACATCTACAACCATCTGATCTTTGACAAACCTGATAAAAACAAGAAATGGGGAAAGGATTCCCTATTTAATAAATGGTGCTGGGAAAACTGGCTAGCCATATGTAGAATCCCTTCCTTATACCTTATACAAAAATTAATTCAAGATGGATTAGAGACTTAAATGTTAGACCTAAAACCATAAAAACCCTAGAAGAAAACCTAAGCAATACCATTCAGGACATAGGCATGGGCAAGGACTTCATGTTTAAAATACCAAAAGAAATGGCAAAAAAAAGCCAAAATAGACAAATGGGATCTAATTAAACTAAAGACACGTGCACATGTATGTTGATTGCGGCTCTCTTCACAATAGCAAAGACTTGGAACCAACTCAAATGTCCATCAATGATAGACTGGATAAAGAAAGTGTGGGACATAAACACCATCGAATACTATGCAGCCATACAAAAGGATGAGTTCATGTCGTTTGCAGGGACATGGATGAAGCTGGAAACCATCATTCTGAGCAAACTATCACAAGAACAGAAAACCAAACACCACCTGTTCTCACTCATAGGTGGGAACTGAACAATCAGATAACTTAGACACAGGGCGGGGAACATCACACACCAGCGCCTGTCGTGGGGTTGGGGGAGTGGGGAGTGATAGCATTAGGAGAAATATCTAATGTAAATGACGAATTGATGGGTGCAGCAAACCAACATGGCACATGTTTACCTATGTATCAAACCTGCACATTGTTCACATGTATGCTAGAGCTTAAAGTATAATTTAAAAAAAAGAAAAAAAAAAGGGAAGTTCCATCTTAAAGGGAAATTAAAAAACAGATCTGCCTGGGCAAGGTGGCTCACGCCTGTAATCCCAGCACTTTGGCAGGCTGAGGCAAGCGGATCACCTGAGGCCAGGAGTTCAAGACCAGCCTTGCCAACATGGCAAAATCCCTTCTCTACTAAAAATACCAAAAATTGGCCAGGCATAGTGGTGGGCTCCTGTAATCCTAGCTACTCAGGAGGCTGAGACAGCAGAATCGCTTGAACCTGGGAGGTGGAGGTTGCAGTGAGCCGAGATCGTGCCACTGTACTCCAGCCTGGGCAACAAGAGCAAAACACCCTCTCAAAAGAAAAGAAAAGAAAAAATCCACAAAATTTACTCAAAATCCACATTAAGAGAATCTCTACTATAGAAAACACTAAGAAATTAAGGAATGATACAACTTTATTGTTTCAATATTTGAGGCAATTACGTTTCAATATTTGAGGTGATCAATCAATGAATTTAGCCTAGATTAAACTTAATCTAATTGAAATTTTAAAAGACCGGGGTGTCATTTGTACTCTTCTAAGCCAAAGTAGTCATTTAAAATATCTGTATGTGGAATTGAATACACTAAAGATTTTCTTAGGAGTAACATGTTTGATGTAAGCAGGATGTCAAAGGCTTCAAAAACCTGCAGGGGAAAATGAAATATCATGTGGTTTTATCACTAAGATTTAAATGGCTTGATTGTCACAACTCTTCCTGCAGCAAATCCCCAACTATCTGATTCTCAAAAGCTTCCATCGGGAGCCTCATTATTGCCAACGTAGACGGAATAGCTTGAGAGAACATCAACATCCTCACCAAAGGTAGTATTCCATGCTTCTCAAGTCCCCATTTCTCAACAGGGCTTCCACTCCCTGCCACACTTGTCACCTGGACTCCAACGTATCGCTAGTTCTGAATCTCAAAAAGACGAGCATACAGTCAGTTCCCCAGCTACTTTGCTCCACTCATTTTTTGCACAAAAAAACGATGAAAACAAAGCAAAATAAAAATGTAACACTCAACTCCAAAGATTTAGCCCCCATCCTGGACAAGTGTCTTTTCTGTATGTATGGATCCTGGGTGGAGACCCTTGAGTTTTGAGCCTCCAAAACATCTGCATTTAGGTAAATGTGGTGGTTGGGCACTCGCTTTATATTTGCATAAAAATGAGGCATTCCTATAGTTCTCATAAACAAAGAAACAGGTTTATCCAAAGGGAAGAGGGAAGAATGAGGTCAGATTCTGGTGTTCCTGGGTCAATATTTATTTAGCCTGAGGGGTGATGGTGCATTCACAATATTTATCTCCAAGACATGTACTGTAAGCCCTCACTTATCATCATCAATAGGCTCCTGGAAACTAACTTTAAGTGAAATGATGTATAACGAAACTAACTTTGCCATAATCTAATTGATACAAACAAGAGTTAAGGGCCAGCATCGTGGCTCGAGCACTTGGGAGGTTGAGGCAGGAGGATTGCTTGAGGCCAGGAGTTTGAGGCCAGCCTGACCAACATAGTGACACTCTATTTCTAAAAAAAAAAAAAAAAAAAAATTAGCCCAGGAGTAGTGGCCCACATCTATCATCCCATTTACTTGGGAAGTTGAGGTGGGAGGAACGCTCGAGCCCAGGAGTTTGAGATTACAGTGAGCTGTGATTATACCACTGCACCCCAGCCTGGGTAGCAGAGCAAGACTTTGTCTCTGGGAAAAAAAAAAGAGTTAAGTTTTTATTGCATATTACTGTTTTCTTTTTTCGGGGGGATGGGATTTTGTTCTGTACTCCTAGGCTGGAGTGCCTATGGTATATTTATGATCAGAAAAAACATCACCAAACATCTAAATAAATACCAAAACACTTCTAATATTAAACATTGGAATAAATAATGTGAGCCATATATACATTTAAGACAGATTAACAAACACAAGTAAAATAATCATTTAGCTAGTTATTCCAGTTCAGGGTCGCAGGGGGCCAGAGCCTGTCCCTGCAGCTTAGGACACAAAGTAAGAGCCAACCCTAGACTGGATGAATGCCATCACCAGGCACAGTCACGCACACCCCACATTCACTTAGACTGGGACAATGTCGACATGCCAATTGCCCTAAAGTGCACATCCCAGGCCAAGGCTGGGAACCACCCTTGGAGGACTCAGATTTTTTGCCACTCTCTGCATGTCTGCAAATGACCTCAAAAGTAAAACAGATACTTCGATGCAGGAGGAAACTGGAATGCCCAGAGAAAACCCACACAGATATGGAGAGAACATGCAAGCTCCACACAGACAACAGTCCGGGCTGGGAATCAATTTCTTTTTTCCCATCAAAGTTATAACAAAATGACGTTGGACAAAATGACGTTATTCAAGGGCCTGCTGGATTTGAGGCAGCCACTAGAGGAAAGGATCCGGCCTCCCTGACTGCTTTTTATACCCAGATTTCCATGTTGATCTCTAGTCAGCAACATAATCATTCCCCAAAATCGACGAAATGTTGGTGAGAGTAACAGCTTTCATCATGAGATGAATCAGTCATCTCTCAGCCTCATGTGTGACTCCATATGACCAGCTTATACTTGGCTGCCAATGTTCTTCTAAATCACTCATCAGCTTCAAAGAACCCCAGGGCACAGACCAGGACAAGGCTTGATCTGCGCTTGCCGCTAATCATAGTAACTCATGACTGAGGGTGTGTCCAAGATTTTGGCACCAACCTGAGCCCTTTACTGCATCTCAAACAGGCTGGGGATGGGAGGTATCAAGGATAACCCAATTAGTTTTGAAAAACAGTAAATGTACTGCTTTTCTGGTCCACAATGCTAATAGTTGTGATATATTGTAATACAATTATGGTGTCAGAAAAAAATGTGATTGCCCTTAGGGACTGTCACTGATGATACATTTTGATATAAAACTGCAGATTTTGGCCAGGTGTGGTGCCTCATACCTGTAATCCCAGCACTTTGGGAGGGAGAGGCAGGCGGATCAATTGAAGCCAGGAGTTCGAGACCAGCCTGGTCAACATGGTGAAACTCTGTCTCTACTAAAAATACAAAAAATTAGCTGGGTGTGGTGGCTTATAATCCTAGCTACCTGGGAGGCTGAGGCAGGAGAATCCTTGAACCCGGGAGGCGGAGGTTGCAGTGAGCCAAGATCGCACCACTGCACTCTAGCCTGGGCAACAAGTACAAAACTCCATATTAAAAAAAAAAAAAAAAAAAGATTGCAGATTTATTATTGTGAGGAAAGGGTTAATAGCAAACATAAATCCTATTTTCCCGGACCCAGATGTACCCACTAAGATAGCTATGAGTTTACTCTCTGGCAGCACTGTGCCTAGGTATGTGCTGAGCTAAAAATATAGAATGTTAGCAGTGCCTGGAACCCATTATCAACATTGTTTGCTGCAATACATCTCATCTACAGACTGAACTTGGCTTGAGAAGAAAGTAACTAGGACTTTGCACAAATTCTGGCAAACAAAAGTGGCGGCTTCCCTATAATTACAGGGTCTACACCGTATCGACCTCAGCTCTTGAACTGCATGTGCCCTGTGTACTGGGGGATCGTACAGCTGCACCTGTGCTGTTGGGAGACTTTCATATGAAAGTGCTGATGCTGTACATGTTATGTTCCCATCCTGGACACCATCCATTTTCATTATTCACGGTTATATTCTATAAAGTCATCACAGACACTTGAGTTAGGGAATACTGAATGATTATTCCTAGGGAAAATACAAAATTAGGTTCCTGCAAGCCTGTGGTCACATTTTCATCAACTGATCAATACATAAGCCGTTTTTTGGGGTGCTTCTGTTTAAAGACACCTTATTTAATACATACTGTTGATTCACTAACACTGACCTTATGGCCAGCAGCAGTATAACTCATGCCTGAATTAAGCTTCTCTAACACAGGTACTTTCTCCAAAAGACATAATCAGGGCCAGGCACGGTGGATCACGCCTGTAATCCCAGGACTTTGGGAGGCCAAGGTGGGCAGATCACTTGAGATCAGGAGTTCTAGACCAGCCTGGCCAACTTGGTGAAACCCCATCTCTACTAAAAATATAAAACTGTAGCCAGGCGCGGTGATGTGCGCCTGTAGTTTCAACTACTCAGGAGGCTGAGACAAGAGAATGGCTTGAGCTGGGGGAGGTGGAGGTTGCAGTGAGCCGAGATCATGCCATTGCACTCCAGCATGGGCAACAGAGTAAGAGCCTGTCTCAATAAAGAAATAAATAAATAAATAAAAGTTTTAAAAAATTTAAAAAAGATATAATCATAGCCTTTTTGCACTTAGGAACATGAGACAGTACTTCAGCACTATGCCTGGGGGTGACATTAAACAACAAAATCACCAACATAAAGAATAAAGATGCAAAAAAAAAAAAAAAGGCACCAACTATATCAAGTCAAGAATACTTGTTAGTAGTATGAGAGTTGAAACAAGGTGGACAGGGTGTCATCTTGTTTGACCTGGCCAAGGCTGGGAACCACCCTTGGAGGACTCAAATTTTTTTCCACTCTCTGCATGTCTGCAAATGACCTCAAAAGTGAAACGTGAATGGTTACTGATTTTGAGTTACACATAAATTTTAGTGAGTCACTGAATTCACAAATTCAGAATCCACAAATAATGACAGTCAATTCTACTTTCTCAAGATAGTTTAATCTGGCGGTATATTTGGACTGCCAAATACTTAATATTTAAAGTATATTTGGACTGCCATCCAAACCTGAGAACACTGTTGGTGGCTATGAAATCATGCTAAGGGGTCATAATCATCACTTTTGGTAAAACTGCAAAATACCAGGTGCAAAGCACCTGATCTAATAATCTCCCTTTCTCGGGGGGTAGGCAAAGCTGGCACATACATTTCAAAGCTGAAAGTAGCTTCTTGGGGCCTGGAATCAGGGGGGCACCTACACGGTTGGTCAGGAGCAGGAGGAGACAAGGGCCTCAGAGAATTCAAATCATCAAAGCTGGTAAAACTAAGTCCACTCTTAAGAAAAAATAAAGTAGGCTGGGTGCGGTGGCTCACACCTGTAATCCCAACAGTTTGGGAGGCCAAGGCGGGCGGATCACCTGAGATCAGGAGTTTGAGACCAGCCTGACCAACATGGATAAACCCCATCTCTACTAAAAATAGAAAATTAGCTGCATGTGGTGGCACATGCCTGTAATTCCAGCTACTCAAGAGGCTGAGGCAGAAGAATTACTTGAAACCGGGAGGTGGAAGTTGGGGTGAGCTGAGATTACACCATTGCACTCCAGCCTGGGCAACAAGAGTGAAACTCCATCTCAAAAAAAAAGAACAAAAGAAAGAAAGAAAAAGGGACATAGCTGGAAATAGAACGTAACATCAAAATTTAAGAGCTAGATGCTGGAAATGGAATATAACATCAAAAGTTAAAAGTGGCCAGATGCAATAGCTCATACCTGTACTCCCAGCACTTTGGGAGGCAGAGGCGGGTGGATCATTTGAGGTCAGGAGTTCAAGACCAACCTGACCAACATGGTGAAAACCCGTCTCTAACAAAAATACAAAAAAATTAGCCAGATGTGGTAGCAGGTGCCTGTAGTCCCAGACACTCAGGAGGCTGAGGCAGGAGAATTGCTTGAACTCGGGGAGTGGAGGTTGCCAAGTGAGCCGAGATTGTGTCACTGAAGTCTAGCCTGGGTGACACTCCACTCCTCCATCTCAGGGGAAAAAAAAGAAAAGGTGAAAAGGTTAAAAGTTAGGTGGAAGTGAAATAAAAGGGAAGAATCACAAAGAATAAACCCAGAATGCTCTTGAGTTCCAATAAAGCTGAAATATTTGCAGTTGTCCTTTATGACTAGGCAGGCTTAAAACCACAAGATCCAGGTGGTAAGATTAAGATTAGAGAGGAAACACAGGGCTGATTTCCTTGGACCAGGTAGTTAAAGGCAGAAAGTTTGGTTATTTCTATTGCCTTGAATGAATCCAAGAAGCAGTAATCCAAATTTCAAATGGACAGGTTTACAGAGATAGACATGGTTTCCTGTTCAAAATGTTTCCTCTACTGTTCATTTTGTTTCATATTTTGTATCATTATTTGTGAAATAGAAGACACATTGGAAGTATTGCTAGATGCTACAGCTTTTCCAAATAGTCACTGGTAGGCTGGCCTTATGGTGATACTCAGCATAGAGGCTGGCAGAGCAGAAAGCTGTGTTTCCTATAATCATAATAAATCCAGTCTTTTTTTTTTAGACAGAGTCTCACTCTGCCACCCAGTCTGGATCACAGTGGCATGATCTTGGCTCACTGCAACTTCCACCTCCCAGGTTCAAGCGATTCTCCTGCCCCAGCCTCCTGAGTAGCTGGACTACAGGTGCCCACCACCACGTCCAGCTAATTTTTGTGTTGTTAGTAGAAATGCGGTCTCACCATGCTGAACAGGCTGTTCTCAATCTCCTGACCTCATGATCCACCCGCCTCGGCCTCCCAAATTGCTGGGATTACAGGCATGAGCCACTGTGCCTGCCCAATAAATCTAGTCTTTACTGAGCACTTACTATGTGCAGAGAACTGGTCTAAATACTTCACATATACACAACTACCCTATAAATAAGACACTATGATTATTTTCATTTTCCAAGTGAGGAAATATACTGTCTATTTTGGTTTGTCCTAGACCCCCTAGAGTAGGGGTCCACAACCCCCAGGCCATGGACTGGAACCACATCACACGGCAGGAGGTGAGCAGCTGGTGAGCGAACGAAGCTTCATCTGTATTTACAGATGTTCCTTGTCACTTGTATTGCCAACTGAGCTTTGCCTCCTGTCAGATCAGCAGAGGCATTTGATTCTCATGAAAGCGCAAACCCTATTGTGAACTGCGCATATGAGGGATCTAGGCTGCGTGCTCCTTATGAGAATCTAACGCCTGATGATCTGCCACTGTCTCCCATCACCCCCAGATAGGACTGTCTAGTTTCAGGAAAACAAGTTCAGGGCTCCTGCTGATTCTACATTATGGTGAGTTGTATAATTATTTCATTATATATTACTATGTAATAAGAGAAATAAAGTACACAATAAATGTGATGTGTTTGCATCATCCTGAAACCATCCCCCCACCACTGGTCTGTGGAAAAACTGTCTTCTATGCAACCAGTCCTTGGTGCCAAAAAGGTTGGGGACCATTGTCCTAGAGAAACTGCTGTAGAGAGATACTGATGTGTGGAGCTGGTGGTGCACTGGTCATATGATGTGTAGCTTCAGAGGTCTTTGATCAAGAGCCATTTTACATTCCCATCACTTGACATCTGAAATCATTGTTTTCCTAACTTGGTTTCCTTTCTAGTTTAGATTCCAGGACCCATCTCTTCAATAACTCTTGCAGTTCTTCAATTCGTTTGTCTCTCCCACCTTCAATCCTAGTGACCTGGCCAAAACAAAACAAACAAAAAACCCAACCCTAAAAGAATCTAACTTTCAACTTTTTTCATTCCAACATATACCCAACTTGCTTAGCCCCAATAAGGAGAGCATTAAACACACACAAACATGTAACCATGTCCTGAAAGCCTAGACTGGGGATAGCTGTTCTTTCCATCATGGTCATGCATAAGAAAGCAAATGCCGCAGCCTGGGATGATGACGATGATGATAGGATGATGGGGTACAGCTGAACCCCAGCTGAAACTCCAGACACCTGAGCAGCTCTTCTCCTTACCCCTCCAGTAGTTACACGAGTTCTGCTTCTCCTGGTATAGGAGGTTCCATTTTCTTTCTTCCTTTCATTGTTCCTGGGCTCCTCAGATACCTAAACTATTTTCCCGGGTATTCATCTTTCTCTCTCTCTTTTTTTTTTTGAGATGGAGTCTCACTCTGTCACCCAGACTAGAGTGCAGTGGTGCGATCTTGGCTCACTGCAACCTCCGCCTCCTGGGTTCAAGTGATTCTCCTGCCTCAGTCTCCTGAGTAGCTGGGACTACAGGCAACTGCCACCACACCTGGATAATTTTGGTATTTTTAGTAGAGACGGGGTTTCACCATGTTGGCCAGGATGGTCTCGATCTCCCGACCTTGTGAACTCCCTCCTCTGCCTCCCAAAGTGCTGGGATTACAGATGTGAACCACTGGGTCCGGCCTGGGTATTCATCTTTGACTGTCAGCTGCCTTAATTAACCATGTGTACCCAGAAAGAGGGGCGAAAGCCTGGGTATGAACTTCTAGTCTTCCAAGTGAGAACAGGCAGGTAGATGACAGTGGCTGGAGGGCTAAAATGCTGAGCAGTGATTTCAGTAGCTGCACCAGGCTGGGGAGACAGGATGGAGCTCAAGCCCCACAAGGTAAGGAGCCTTCTTGAACCCCCGACTTTCATTTGAGTCATGGAATGGTCATGTCCTAGGAGTAAGGATCAATCACACACTAGTACCAGGGTTATGCCCAGAAGTAAAGAGAAAACAGAAATAGGGCAGTCTTTAGTGAAGCTAAAACTAGCCTTCAGTGGGGGCAGGGGGAGCTACCAGTACAATAATGATCCAAAAGAAAATTTAACCTTCTTTGGATAAAGAAATATCCCCAAAAGCCTTCAAAAGTTTTCATCTGCAACATCTTGGATTTGATAAAAATATACAAGGCATGTTACAAAATAGAACTCAATCACATAAAAGAAAAAAAGAAAGATAAACAAGTGATCCAGATACCAGAACTTCCTGGCAGAGATTTTAAAGTAACTACAGTTGATATGGTTAATAAACTTAAAAATGGTACATTTTCCAAGAGACCTGGAACCTATTCAAAATAGAGATAAATGGAAATTCTGGAACTGAAAATATTGTTTTAAAATGATTCAATGGAAAGATCACATGAACTTTAATTCAAAATAAATAAGCAAAAAGAAAAATAGCTAAATCTCAGTTGGAAATTTTAATATCTTAAAAATATATAAATTTGAATATATAGAGGCCGGGTGCGGTGATTCATACCTATAATCCCAGCACTTTGGGAGGCAGAGGCGGGAGATCACAAGGTCAGGAGATGGAGACCATCCTGGCCAACATGGTGAAACCCCATCTCTACTAAAAATACAAAAAATTAGCCAGGCGTGGTGGCGGGTGCCTGTAGTACCAGCTACTCAGGAGGCTGAGGCAGGGGAACTGCTCAAACCTGGGAGGTGGGAGGTTGCAGTGAGCCGAGATTGTGCCACTGCACTCCAGCCTGGTGACAGAGTGAGACTCCGTCTCAAAAAAAAAAAAAAAAAAAAAAAAAAAAAAAAAATTAATATATGCAGTATATAACTTATTTAATCCTAATAATACCTGATTGGAAATTTAATACTTCTTTCAATGACGGATATAATAAGCAGACAAAAAAAAAAAGAATACAGATGACTTGAAAAGCATGACACTTAGCCAGCTTTGCCTAGGTGGCATTTACAGAACACCAGAAGCAAAACCTACAGCACACAGTTTTTACAAATGCACAGAAAACATTTGTCAAAATATACCATGTACTAGTCAATAAACAATTCTCAAAATGTCAAAGAACTGGAATCGAGTATACTCTCTGATGAAAGGAAATTAAAACAGAAATCAACAACAGAAAGATAACAAGAAGCCCCCAGTGTTTGGAAGTTCAGTAACACATTTCTAAAAATTTTAAAATTCCATGCATCAAAGAAGACATCAGAGTAGAAATCAGAAAATATTTTGAGTAACCCAAACAGACTGTTGGAGTAACCCATGATAGACTCTAAATTTGTTGGGATATTTTTGTTGTAGAATTTTAAAATTACTGGGAACTTCGTATTCTTTTGTTTCAGTCTTTATTTTAAAATAAGAATGCTTTGATAAAAAAGCAAACAACAAAAAAGAATGCTTTGAGATGGCATCTACTCTCAAGGACTCTCATATCTCTTAAAAGACAAAAAATGATGGAAAAGTTGCATGAGTGTGTGTGTGTGCGCCCATGCACACACATGTGTAGAGAGAGGTATGCTAGGAAGATGCCCACAAACTTCTTCTTCTTCTTCTTCTTCTTTTTTTTTTTTTGAGACAGAGTTTCGCTCTGTCACCCAGGCTGGAGTGCAGTGGCACAATTTTGCCTCACCACAACCTCCTCCTCCTGGATTCAAGCGATTCTCATGCCTCAGCCTCCCGAGCAGCTGGGACTACAGGTGCACACCACCACGCCTGGCTAATTTTTATATTTTTAGTAGAGATGGAGTTTCACCATGTTGGCCAGGCTGGTCTCAAACTCCTGACCTCAGGTGATCTGCCCGCCTTGGCCTCCCAAAATGCTGCGATTACAGGTGTGAGCTACTGTGCCTGGACAGCCCAAACTTCTGACAGTATTTACCTCTGAGAGAAAGAGATAAGAAACTGATCTGGGAATATGAAGGTAAGTGAGGGATTGAAGGCTTTTAAAATAATTCTACACAGCTTGAGTGTTTTCTAAAGCCTTCCTATGTTACTCACACCACATTTTAATACAAAACATTGTTTTAAATAACTGACCACTGATCTGTGGCACAAAATCACACACCCCTGGAGGTATACTTACCCAGGTTCAAGAAGCACAACCAGATAGAAAAAAACAGTATCACAAAACTGGATAACAACTTAGAATCATCATCATAATTGGTCATCTCATTTCGAAATATTACTATTTGTTCTGGGCTCTACAAACAAAATATTTTCTGGAAATTTAACTTTCAAGTGTAACGAAGTCCATAATATTTACACTTAGTATGAGGATTCCAATGGTGTTTTACTTGGGAGGTTAAGAACCAGTTAATAAGGTTGTAAGTATGTCTTCACTAAATCAACTTAGTAATTCTGTGTGTTTTTTCAGAAAACGTGAAGTTCTAACCTTTCATTTGGGGGTTTAAATCCATTTTCACCCTTTCGATAATACCCTGAACCACAGTACTTCTGGAAGGCACATAAGCCAATTCCAAAGGGAAAGCAGAAGCTAAGGAAGCTGTGATGTAGAAAGGCACTTCATCGACAGGCTGAGCAGCGAAATCAAAAGGTCCGTTCTTCTTTATAACAATAACAGAGCGTACTGCCAAAAGTGCGGCACTAAACAGAAATGTGAGGACCATTTCCACAACTAAAGCAATACATCGCCGTCTCTAGAAGAAGAAAAAAGATTGTGTTAATTGCCCTAAAGTTCATTTTTGAATTTTTTTTTAATTTTTAATTTTCGTGGGTACATAGCAGGTATATGTATTTATGGGTTACATGAGATATTTTGATACAGGCACACAATGCATAATAATCACATCAAGGTAAATTGGGTATCCATTCCCTCAAGCATTTATCCCTTATGTTACAAACAATCCAATTACACTCTTTTAGATAGTTTTAAATGTACGATCAAATTATTTTTGACTCTAGTCATTCTGTTGTGCTAGCAAATACTATGTCTTATCCATGCTTTCTATTTTTTTGTACCCATTAAGCATCTCCACTTCCCCCTTACCTACCCCAAGTTACCCCTTCCCGGCCTCTGTTAACCATCCTTCTACTGTCCATCTCCATGAGTTCAATTGTTTTAATTTTTAGTTTCTACCAATAAGTGAGAACATGCAAAGTTTGTCTTTCTGTGCCTGGCTTATTTCACTTTACATAATGACCTCCAGTTCCATCTATATTGTTGCAAATGAGAGGATCTCATTCTTTTTCATGGCTGAATAGTCCTATATTGTGTATAATTCTTTCATATTAAGATAAAAGATACTTCATAAAAGAATATATAGGTTGCCAAAAACACAGCGTCACTCTATAATAGCAGCAGTTTCCTGGACTGTCTTTTTTCTGCTTTCTACATAACAGCCTGCTATTATCTCTCTCTGTGAGAACTCTATATTTGGCAGAGATAACCCAGCCTTCGTACTGAAAAAAGTAAAACAATAAAAATTGAAATTCAATGATCAAGCTGTCAGAATTTCCCCCTGTGGCCTCTGAGCTGTTGTAATAACCCTATAGGTAGTTCAACTTACCTTTAAAATAAAATTCTTCCAGAGAAGAACCATAAATTTTTTGGCCTCTGAGAAATCCATTCTTCTAAAAAGAGAGGAAGTTCAACTCTATGGAGGGAGTAAAGATTTTTAAAAATAAAAGATTATCTAATGATGTGTAAATTTTAGACAAGTAAATTACTTAAACTACTTAATTTTATAATCAAGCTTTAAAGACAAGAAATATTTAATAAAGATTTAAAATAGGAAATATAAGGATTTAAAGTATTTGAGAAATTGTTTATCCCTATATATTTTTTTGAGACAGAATCTCCGTCTGTCACCCAGGCTGGACTGCAGTGGTGCAATCTCAGCTCACTGCAACCTCTTCCTCCCACAAGTGATTCTTCTGCCTCAGCCTCCTGAATAGCTGGGATTACAACCTGCCACCATGCCTAGCTAACTGTTGTATTTTTGGTAGAGATGGGGTTTCACCATGTTGGCCAGGCTGGTCTCGAACTGCTGACCTCAAGTGATCCGCCCGCCTCAGCCTCCCAACCTACATTTTTAATTTAGTCAACATCTATGGAGCTTCTAATATGGATAAAATGCCAACCACAAAACAAAGATCAATAAGTTGTTCATGCAAGTTTCCAGATAAATTTTGCCAGTAGTTTTCCCAATCCCCATGGAAATACTAATTTAAAAACAACAAAAAACAAGTAAGTCACCACCAATGGCAAAGCAACAAAACAGTATATAAAATCACAGCACAACTCTAAGCCCAAAATGCTATTCAATAATCTGTCAGATTGGAAGTAACTACCACTAATAGTATTGCTAAGGGAACAGATTTGCAATGAACTGAATGTTTATGTTCCCCTAACTTCTTATGTTAAATCCTAACACCCAAGGTCAAAGTATTTAGAAGTGGGGATTTTGGGGCTGGGCACAGTGGCTCATGCCTGTAATCCCAACACTTTGGGAGGCCAAGGCGGATGGCTCACCTGAGGTCAGGAGTTCAAGACCAGCCTGGTCAACACGGTGAAGCCCTGTCTCTACTAAAAATACAAAACATTAGCCAGGCCTGGTGGCAGGCGCCTGTAATCCCAGCTACTCGGGAGGCTGAGGCAGGAGAATCACTTGAACCAGGGAGGTGGAGGTTGCAGTGTGCTGAGATTGTGCCACTGCACTCCAGCCTGGGCAACAAGAGTGAAACTCTATCTCAAAAAATTAAAGAAATAAATGAAAATAAAAATGAAGTGGGGATTTAGAGAGGTGATTAGAATGGGATGAATTCCCTTATAAAAGAGGCCCCACAGAGATCTCTCATTCCTTCCACCATCTGAGGACACAAAGAAAAGACAAGCCAACCAGGAAAGGGGTCCTCACTAGACATGGAATGTGCTGCCACCTTGATCTTGGACTTCACAGCCATCAGAACTGTGAGCAATAAACTTCTGCTGTTTTTAAGCCACGTAGTCTGTGGTATTTTGCTATAGTATCCCAAATGGTCTAAGAGAAGATTCATTCTTATATTTAATGAATATTTTCTGAATATCTACTACATGTCATGTGAGGTGTAGATATACAATGGGAAGCAAAACAAATAAAATTCATCCCTCATGGTAAGGGTGACATGGAAGTTTCCTTTTAACAACCCAGGATCTGAAGTTAGACTGCCTAGGTTGAAATCGCACCACTACCATGTGGGATTTCACAACTATGTGACCGTGAATATCTGACCTAAATTCTTGGGACTACGAGAAAGAGAGCTGGAATTCAGGACCAGGAATGGAAGGGATTAGATTAGGACTTGACTTTGTAAGTAAGGAGGAACCTAAAGGAGATTGACCTTCCCTGGGACTGCAAATAATCTCAATCCTTTTTTTTTTTTTTTTTTTTTTTTTTTT
>NW_016803680.1:1902733-1938223 GCF_001698545.2 Rhinopithecus bieti | reverse complement strand
TTTTTTTGAGACAGAGTCTCCCTCTGTCGCCTAGGCTGGAGTGCAGTGGCCGGATCTCGGCTCACTGCAAGCTCCACCTCCCGGGTTTACGCCATTCTCCTGCCTCAGCCTCCAGAGTAGCCGGGACTACAGGCGCCCGCCACCTCGCCTGGCTAGTTTTTTGTATTTTTTAGTAGAGACGGGGTTTCACCGCGTTAGCCAGGATGGTCTCGATCTCCTGACCTCGTGATCCACCCGTCTCGGCCTCCCAAAGTGCTGGGATTACAGGCTTGAGCCACTGCACCCGGCCAATAATCTCAATCCTTTTAGCTTCTACAAACCCCAACTTCAAATAATCTCAATCCTCGATACAGGATGAGGGCGCTCCCAAGATTGCAAGTACTGACAGCTGCCTAACATAAAAAATGAATCCTCTCTGAAAAAAAATAACAAAATGCTATAGTCAACTACTCCTACAAGCAATTTTTTCTGAATATGACATGAGATGAATGTAAGATACTTTAACATTTCTACTATTACTACAGAATATCTTTCTGCCCTTGGGGTAGGCAGAGATTTCTTAAAATGGATACTAAGGATACAAATCATAAAAAAGGGGTTTTATCAAAATCTAAAATTTCTGCCCATCAAAATCTAACCTAACATCAAGAAAATAAGTCGGGGACTGAGCCTTCACGTCTGCCCTAGCACCAGGCTAGATCTCACAGCTCCAGGTTCTGGGCCTACCTGGTAGACCCAGCTGCCAGGCTGGCCCCTACAGATACAGGCTCCAGGCTTACCCATTGCCAGGCTAGTACCAGCAAACTGAGCCTCCAAGCCCATACCAATGCCAGGCCAGATTCTGCAGTCCCAGGTTCCAGCCCAGCCTGGTGGACTTGGTCTCTGGGCCTGCCCCTGCACTAGGCTGACCCAAGCACTAGGCATGTCCCAGTGGCCCTGGGCTTCAGCCCCATCCCAGAATAAGGATGGCACACCTGGGCTCAAACACCTGGCAGGCACCTGCAAACACAGGGCCCAGGCCTTTCCTGTGCCAACCCTTGTGAACCCAGGTCCTAAGATGGCTCCAAGACCCAGTTTTTCATAGACCTAGCTTCTGGGCTAGCAACCATACACCCAACCTCCAGGCTGGCACCAGTGGACACAGGCTACAGGTAAGCCCCAACTAGGCACAATGCTAATGCCTAGTTCTAGGACCCCTGAGGATACCAAATTCCATGGATGATCAGTGTCTTATATAAAATGGTGTAGTATTTGCATATAATCTACACACATACTCCTTATGCCTCAGATTTTCTCTAGATACTCATAATACCTAATATAAAATCTATATAAATATTTGCTACACTGCGTTGCTTTTTATTTGTATTTTTGTCATATTGTTATTTATTATTATTATTATTACTATTTTTGGCCCAGAGTTGAATCTGTGGATGTAGAACACACAGATATGGAGGGGGGGTCAATTGTACACATTCTTCTCGAGCACACACACAACATTCTCCAGGAGAGTTCGTATGTTAGGCCACAAGATAAATCTTAGTACATTTATGAAGCCTGAAATCCATTTCAAATACCTTTTCCAACCACAGTGGTATTATACTAACAATCAAAAATAGAAAGAATTTCAGAAAATGCAGAAGCATATGGTAATTAAACAACATTCTCCCAAACAACCAATGAGTCAATGTAGAAATTAAAGGGATTTAAAAATATCTTGAGGCAAATGAAGATGGAAACACAACATACAAAAATATGTAAGTTATATAGTATACAGCAAAAGTGGTTCTAAGAGTGAAGTTTATAGCAATAAACATCTACATCAAAAAAGAAGAAAGATCTCAAACACCCTGACATTATACCTAGAAACTAGGTATAGGAACTGGAATTGGAAACTAGAAAACAAGGAACTAGAAAAACAAGGAAAAACTAAGCACAAAGTTCACAGAAGGAAAGTTAAAATAAAGATCAGAACAGAAATAAATGAAATAGACTAGAGAAACAATAGAAAAAAATCAACAAAACTTGTGATAAAGATAAAACAAACTTTTAGCTAGAATAACTAGTAAAAAAGGAGAGGAGTTTTAAGTAAAATCAGAAATAAAAAAGGAGACATTATAATGGATACTACAGATATACAAAATTATCACTAGAGACTATGATGAACAATCATGTTAACAAATTAGATAATCTAGAAGAAATGAAAAAATTCCTAGACACATAGAACCTACCAAGTATTAATCACAAAGAAAAGAAAATCTGAACAGACTGATAACAAACAAACAGACTGATAAAATAGACTGATAACAAACAGACTGATGAAAAAAAAAGACTGAATCAGTAATAAAAAAGTCTCCCATTAAAGAAAAGCCTAGAATCAGATGGCTTCTGGGCTGAATTCTACAAAACATTTAAACAAGAAATAAGACCAATCCTTATCAAACTCCAAAAAGTTTAAGAAAAAATATTTCCAAACACATCTTATGAAGCCAGCACTACCCTGACACCAAAGCCAGACAAGGACATACAAGAAAATTACAGGCTGGCCAGGCACGGTGGCTCATGACTGTAATCCCAGCACTTTGGGAGGCCAAGATGAGCAGGGCAAGAGTCTGAGACCGGCCTGGCCAACATGGTGAAACCCCATCTCTACTAAAAATACAAAAATTAGCTGAGCATGGTGGTACATACTTGTGATCCCAGCTACTCGGGAGGCTGAGGCAAGAGAATTGTTTGAACCTGGGAGGCAGCAGAGGTTGCAGTGGGCTGAGATCATACCACTGCGCTCCAGCCTCGGCAACAGAGTGAGACTCCATCTCAAAAAAAAATAAAAATAAAAAAAAAAATAAAAAAAAAAATTACAGGCTAATTCCCTGATGAACGCATATGCAAAAATCCTCAACAAAACACTAGCAAACTGAATTCAACAGCATATTAAAAGGATCATTCATTCATCACAATAAAGTGAGACTTATCCTTGAGATCCAAAGATGGTTCAACATATGCAAGTAAATGTTAATAACGACATTAACAGAATAAAGGACAAAGACCACATATTATCTCAACAGATGCAGAAGAAGCATTTGACAAAATTCAATATCCTTTCATGATAAAAACTCTAACCATATTAGGCACTGAAAGAATGGAACTCAACACAATAAAGACTATATATGACAAGCTCACCATTAATATCACACACAAGAGTAAGAAAAAGAAAGCTTTTTCCAAAAGCATCTCAAGAAAGATACAAAGATGTCCGCTCTTACCACTCCTATTCAATATAGTAATGGAAGACCTAGCCAGAGCAATCAGGCAAAAAAAGAAAGAGAAGTCATCCAAATTGGAAAAGAAGCCAAATGGTTCCTGTTTGCAGATAATATGATGTTATGTATAGAAAACCCTAAAATGTCAGTGAAAACACTGCTAGAACTAATAAAATACAATAAAGTTACAGGATATAAAGTCAACCTACAAAAATAGTAGTTTCAGCCAGGCATGGTGGCTCACACCTGTAAGCCCAGCACTTTGGGGGGCTGAGGCAAGTGGATCACTTGACCAGAAGTTCAAGACCAGCCTGACCAACATGGTGAAACCCCATCTCTACTAAAAACACTAAGTTATCTGGGCATGGTAGCACACATCTGTAATCCTAGCTACTTGGGAGGCTGAGACAGGAGAATCGTTTGAACCCAGGAGGCGGAGGTTGCAGTGAGCCAAGATTTCGCCATTGCACTCCAGCCTGGGAAACAAAAGCGAAACTGTCCCAAAAAAAAAAAAAAAAAAAGGTTTCTATACATTAGCATTAAACCATCTGAAGTGAAATAAAAAAGGCAACTGTATTTACAATAGCTATGAAAAATACTTATGAACAAATATAGCCAAGGGAGTGAAAGACTTGTATATTGAAAATCATAAAACATTGATGAAAGATATTGAAGGCACAAATAAAGAGAAAGATATACCATGTTCATGGATTGAAACAATATTGCTAAAATGTCCATACTACCAAAAGTGATCTACAGATTCAATGCAATCCCTATCAAAATCCCAATGACATTTTTCAAAGAAATAGATTAAAAATCCTAAAATTGTTATTGTACCACAAAACCCCAAATATCTAAAACAATTTTGAGGAAAATGAACAAAATGGAGGCATCATACTTCCTGACTTCAAAATATATTACAAATCTACAGTAATCAAAACAGCATGGTACTGCTATAAAAACAGACACATAGACCAAAGGAAGATAACAGATAGCCCCAAAATAAACCCACACATTTACCATCAATTGATTTTTGACAAAGATGTCAAGAACACACAATGGGAGAAAAGACAGTGTCTTCAATAAATGGAGTTTAGAAATCTGGATTATATATGCAAAAGAATGAAATTAGACTTTTATACCATGTATAAAATCAACTCAAAATGGATTAATTTTTTTTTTTTTGAGACAGAGTCTCGCTCTGTCACCCAGGCTGGAATGCAGTGGTGCAATCTCTGCTCACTGCAAGCTCCGCCTCCCAGGTTCACACCATTCTCCTGCCTCAGCCTCCCAAGTAGCTGGGACTATAGGCGTCCACCACCACGCCCAGCTAATTTTTTGTATTTTTAGTAGAGATGGGGTTTCACTGTGTTAACCAGGATGATCTCGATCTCCTGACTTCATGATCTGCCTGCCTCAGCCTCCCAAAGTGCTGGGATTACAGGCATGAGCCACCGTGCCTGGCCATTCAGATCAAATTCTTAAACGTAATACCTGAAACTGTAAAACTACTAGAAGACAACATATAGGAAAAAATGTGTAACTAGCTCTACCAAATATTAAAACATACTACAAAGTCTCTATAGTTAAAAATGTGTTGTATGGTATGTGAATTGAAAGACAGGCAAATGGAACAGAAAAGAAAGTCTAGAAATGAACCAAAACACATATAGAAATTTAGTTTATTATATAGGTAACATCCCAACTAACTGGGAAAAAAATTCTACTTTATAGTAAATGGTGCTGTAACAAATAGCCATTTGGAAAAATGTAAAATGTAGGAGTGGGAAAAGTCTCCATGAATCAAAATCTATTATCAAGATAAGTCTGATAACATAGTATGTACAAATATGTTTTGTGAAGTAAATGTCAACACAAAGCCAAAAGATAAATAACAAACTGGGAGAAAATAACATGTATCACAGATAAAGGGCTAATCTCTCCTATATATATATGTGAAGAGGTCTATAAATTGAAGGGGGAGGGATAACAATTAGAAAAATGAAAAAAAATTGTTTAAGTTCCTTGTAGATTCTGGATATTAGCCCTTTGTCAGATGGATAGATTGCAAAATGTTCTCCTCATCAAAAGTGGGTGATAGATATGAACAGACACTTCTCAAAAGAAGACATTTATGCAGCCAACAAACATGAAAAAAAAGCTCATCATCACTGGTCATTAGAGAAATGCAAATCAAAACCACAATGAGATACCATCTTACGCCAGTTAGAATGGTGATCATTAAAAGTCGGGAAACAACAGATGTTGGAGAGGATGTGGAGAAATAGGGATGCTTTTACACTACTGGTGGAAGTATAAATTAGTTCAACCATTGTGGAAGACAGTGTGGTGATTCCTCAAGGATCTAGAACTAGAAATACCATTTGACCCAGCAATCCCATTACTGGGTGTATACACAAAGGATTATAAATCATTCTACTATAAAGATACATGCACATGTATGTGAATTGCAGCACCATTCACAATAGTAAAGACTTGGAACCAACCCAAATGATAGACTAGANATGTTCTCCTCATCAAAAAGTGGGTGATAGATATGAACAGACACTTCTCAAAAGAAGACATTTATGCAGCCAACAAACATGAAAAAAAAGCTCATCATCACTGGTCATTAGAGAAATGCAAATCAAAACCACAATGAGATACCATCTTACGCCAGTTAGAATGGTGATCATTAAAAAGTCGGGAAACAACAGATGTTGGAGAGGATGTGGAGAAATAGGGATGCTTTTACACTACTGGTGGAAGTATAAATTAGTTCAACCATTGTGGAAGACAGTGTGGTGATTCCTCAAGGATCTAGAACTAGAAATACCATTTGACCCAGCAATCCCATTACTGGGTGTATACACAAAGGATTATAAATCATTCTACTATAAAGATACATGCACATGTATGTGAATTGCAGCACCATTCACAATAGTAAAGACTTGGAACCAACCCAAATGATAGACTAGATAAAGAAAGTGTGGCACATATACACCATGGAATACTATGCAGTCATAAAAAGGATGAGTTCATGTCCTTTGCAGGGACATAGATGAAGCTGAAAACCATTATTCTTAGCAAACTAACACAAGAACAGAAAACCAAACACCGCATGTTCTCACTCATAAGTGGGAGCTGAACAAGGCGAACACATGGACACAGTGAGGGGAACATCACACACCGGGGCCTGTCAGGAGGTAGGGAGGGGGGGTGCTAAGGGAGGGACAGCATTAGGAGAAATACCTAACGTAGGTGACGGACTGATGGGTGCAGCAAACCACCATGGCATGTGTATACCTATGTAACAAAACTGCACGTTGTGCACATATACCCCAGAACTCAAAGTATAGTAAAAAATGTTAATAAAAAAAAGCAGTTCAAAGAAAAATTGTCCTCAAACATAACAAAAGATCTTCATATTCACTCATAACAAGAGTAATGTCAATTAAAACTGACAAGTCATTACTTACTTTCAGATGGGCAAAATTTCAGAAGCTTTCAACACATTGTAGGTGAGGCTTTAAGAAAATAAATACAATCCCATCAAAGTTCCAATAAGCAACTGCATAGAAATTCTAGTGCTAGAATAGTCAAAAACAACTTTAGAAAAGAACAAAACTGGAGGTCTTATACTATCTGATTTCAAGATCTATTATATAAAGTTACAGTAATTAAAACTGTGTGGTATTGGTGAAGACACAGATACATATATCAGTGAAACTGAACAGAGTCCAGAAATAGACCCACACTAAGATGGTCAATTTTTTTTTCCCACAAAAGTACCAAAGGAACAAAGGGAAGCCTTTCCAAAAAACAGTACCGGAATAACTGAATATCCTTATGGGGGAAAAAAATAGCACCAACTTTACCTCATACTAGGCACAAGAAATTAACTCGAGATGGGTCACAGACCTAAATGAAAAAAGCTAAAAGTATACAAATTTAAAAGAAAACAGGAGCAATGAATGAAATGAAGAAACATAGGAGAAAATCTCTGTTACCTTCAGGTGGGTAGGGATTTCTTACTTTGCACACCCAAGGTATGGGCCATAAAGGAAAAATTGGTAAATTAAATTCCATTAAAATATAAAAAATGTACTCTTGTAAAGACACTGCTAAGGAAACAGAAATGTAAGTGGAGAAAGAAAATATTCATAATACATATCTGATAAAAAATGTTATTCACAATACATATCTGATAAAAAATACAAAAAAAAAATTAGCCAGGTGTGGTGGCACGTGCCTATAATCCTCGCTACTCAGGAGGCCGAGGTGGGAGGATTGCTCGAACCTGGGAGGATTGCTCGAACCTGGGAGGCAGAGGTTGCAGTGAGCCAAGATCATGCCACTGCACTCCAGCCTGGGCAAACAGAATACATAAAGAATTCATACAAAACTGCAAGGGCAGAAAACAGACCAGAAGTTGTCGAGGTCTAGGGGTGGGAGGATTTTCACAAAGGGGTATAAGGAAGACAAAGTAAGATACCCAAAAAAGTATTTTCTGCATGATTCCATTCATATAAAGGTACAGGCAAAAACCACATCAATGGTTATAGGGGAGGGGTTTGTGACTGATTAGGAAAGGGCAAGAGGGAATTTTCTGGTGTTACAGAAATGTTCCGTGTCTTGATTAGGTGTGCACATTCTTTGAAACTGATCAAACTGTCACTCAAAATCTGAGCACTTCATTTCATGTGAACTGTATCTCAATAGAAAAACATTTTAGAAATCATTACAATTGCTATATACTGGATACAGACAATAATCTTAAGCTACCCAGTGGTGGGGATGGTATCTTGTTCTCCTTTGTGTCTCAAACACCATGGAGCTTAGTGCATTGCACATTGTTTTATATAAAGGACATGGCCCTGCAAATCTCAATTAATACATGAGTAAATTTTGGGTTTTTTTGAGATGTAGTTTTGCTCTTGTCACCCAGGCTGGAGTGCAATGGCACGATCTCGGCTCACTGCAACCACCAACTCCCGGGTTCAAGCGATTTTCCCGCCTCGGCCTCCCAAGTAGCTGGGATTACAGGCGTGCACCACCACGCCTGGCTAATTTTTTGTTTTTTAGTAGAGACGGGGTTTAACTATGTTGGTGAGGCTGGTCTCAAACTCCTGACATCAGGTGATTCACCCGCCTTGGCCTCCCAAAGTGCTGGGATTACAGGCATGAAATACATGACTAATCTTAATCAAACTGGCAGAGCAGGTGTTTGGCTGATGTGGTGATGGGGTAAAATCAGTTTATGACTCACACAGCCTTCCAACTTTGCAACTATGCCATTCTTAAAGGATTTTTCATGGAAGGGGGAGTCACATCAAGTGCATACTCCTAAGTGCAGCTGATCAATACACTCAATACATGTCTGCAAACTTTAAAGGAATTTATGCAGCAGATCCAAGTCTTAAAGATTAAAAAAAAAGAGCAAACAAACCTAGAAACAAAATTGATAAAGTAAAACCATAGCAAAACAAAGATTCAGGCAGAAAGATGTTCATGATAACACTGGAAAACAGTAAGATCAAATGAAAACAGAAAGAATGATTACATAAATCATGCCAATACCTTCAATAAAATCCTGTTCCTCTATTACAAAGAAGGGATAGATATAGATGTACTGTCATGAGAGGATAATATATTGTTAAGGTAGAAAAAGTAAATTGCAAAACATTATACATGATATAAACACATTGTTTGGAAAAATATATATGTATAGAAAAGAAGTACATGTATAGAAAAGAAAAGTGGTAGAAGATCTGTTGATAGTATGTCCTCAGGAGGTGGAAAATGGGGGACTTACACATTTTACAAATTGTATGTCTATAGAGTTTGAACTTTATATGATGTACCTGTATTGTTTTTCTAATTAACTCTTCAGATGGGGGAACAGGTAAACCTGTGAAGAAGGAATCATCTGAAACACTCTCCCACTAACTTTTTTCTCTTGCTCTTTTAGTGGGTAATGTTTTAGAATATTAACCATAAGTTTTCGATTCAGTAACATCCCTCATTCAATCTTTTATTTTTTGGTCTCAGGAAAGACAGAGCAATACTTAAACCTACAAAGACAATGGCCAGTTCTTTCAGTTGACCCTTTCCAGGGTAAAACAATGGATTGGAAATAATGCACAATAAGGAAATGCCGAAGTCCAGCTGCTCAGCATCATCCCATCCCTTTCACTGTTCCCAAAATAGATTTGGGGATCTTATTTATAGCAGAAGAGTCTGGCCAGGAACAAGTGCACATCAACATCCTGGTCCTAAATATGTAACACCCCCCACCCTTATCCCTGATAACTTAGATGCAACCCTTGTTAGGGAAAGGAGGCTTGGAAGGAGCATGAACCTAAAATGCCTGAAAATTATTAGGGCAACCTGCCAAACTGTAGTTGCAAAAGAACAATTAGTTATTGAAAATTAAGCAATTACATGGTTCATAGCCCTGAATTATTAGAATTAAATTTATACTATTTAATTTCAGCTCCTTTTCTAAAAATCACTGAACTGCTTTAACTGAAACACTGTAATTTTCTTAATTATACTTAAATATATGTTTCTTTTCTTTTAAACTTTCTGCCTACTTTGCACAAAATGAGGTAGACAAGACAGCCTTAAAGTTCTCCTCCGCTTGACTTGAAAAGGCTTTTTCCTGACTCTAGGCCCAAAACTTTCTTTTCTTAGAGCATGATATGGTTTGACTCTGTGTCTACACCCAAATCTCATCTTGTAGTTCCCATAATTCCCACGTGTTACGGGAGGATCCCTGTTGGTGATGACTGAATCACGGGGTGGGTCGTTCCTGTGCTGTTCTCATGAGAGTAAGTCTTATAAGATCTAATGGTTTTAAAATGGGGAGTTTCCCTGCACAAGCTTTCCCCTCTTGTCTGCTACCATGTGAGATTTACCTTTCGCCTTCCGACACGATTGTGAGGCCTCCCCAGCCACGTGGAACTGTAAGTCCAATAAACCTCTTTCTTTTGTAAATAGCCCCGTCTTGAGTATGTCTTTATCATCAGTGTGAAAATGAACTAATACAGTAAATTGGTACCAGCATAGGGGGACACTGCTGAAAAGATACCTGAAAATGTGGAAGCAACTTTGGAACTGCGTAACAGGCAGAGGTTGGAATGTTTTGCAGGGCTCAGAAGAAGACAGGAAAATGTGGGAAAGTTTGGAACTCCCTAGAGACTTGTTGAATGGCTTTGACAAAAATGCTGATAGTGATATGAACAGTAAGGGCTAGACTGAGGTGGTCTCAGATGGAGATGAGGAACTTGTTGGGAACTGGAGCAAAGGTGATTGTTAGGTTTTAGCAAAGAGACTGGTGGGATTTTGCCCCTTCCCTGGAGATCTGTGGAACTTTGAAATTGAGAGAGATGATTTACGGTATCTGGTGGAAGAAATTTCTAAGAAGCAAAGCATTCAAGAGTTAACTTGGGTGCTGTTAAAGGCATTCAGTTTCAAAAGGGAAACACAATAAAAGTTTGAAAAATTTGCTGCCTGAAAATGCAATAGAAAAGAAAATCCCATTTTCTGAGAAGAAATTCAAGCTGGCTGCAGAAATTTGCATAAGTAACAAAGAGCTGAGTGTTAATCACCAAGACAATGGGGAAAATGTCTCTATGGCATGTCAGAGACCTTCATGGCAGCCCCTCCCATCATAGGCCCAGAGGCCTAGGAGGAAAAAGTGGTTTCATGGGCTGGACCCACGTTACCCATGCTGTGTGCAGCCTAGAAACTTGGTGCCCTGTATCCCAACTGCTCCAGCCATGGATGAAAGGGGCCAATGTAGAGCTTGAGTCGTGGCTTCAGAGGGTGCAGGCCTCAAGCCTTGGCAGCATTCATGTAGTGTTGAGCGTGTGAGTCCACAGAAGTCAAGAATTGAGGTTTGGGAACCTCTGCCTAGATTTCAGATGTATGGAAACTCCTGGATGCCCAGGCATAATTGTGCTATAGGGGTGGGGCCCTCATGGAGAGCCTCTGCTAGGGCAGTATAGAACAGAAATGTGGGGTTGGAGCCCCCACACAGAGTCCCTACTGGGGCACTGGCCTAGTGGAGCTGTGAGAAGAGGGCCACCATCCTGTAGACCCCAGAATAGTAGACCCACTGACAACTTGCACCATGTGCCTGGAAAAGCCACACTCAATGCTAGCCCGTGAAGGCAACCAGGAAGGCTGTACCCTGCAAAGCTACAGGGGCAGAGCTACCCAAGATCATGGGAACCTACCTCTTGTATCTGCATGACCTGGATGTGAGACATGAAATCAAAGGAGATCAGTTTGGAGCTTTAGGGTTTGACTGCCTTGCTGGATTTTGGACTTGTATGGGGCCTGTAGCCCCCTTTTTTGGCCAATTTCTCCCATTTGAATGGGTGTATTTACCCAATGCCTGTACCCCCATTGTATCTAGGAAGTAACTAACTTGCTTTTGATTTAATAGGCTCATAAGCAGAAGGGACTTGCCTTGTCTCAGATGAGACTTTAGACTGTGAACTTCTGAGTTAATGCTGAAATGAGGTGAGATTTTGAGGGACTATTGGGAAGGCATGATTGGTTTTGAAATGTGAAGATATCGGATTTGGGAGGGGCCAGGGGCAGAATTATATGGTTTGGCTCTGTGTCCCCACCCAAATCTCATCTTGTAGCTCCCATAATTCCTGTGTGTTGTGGCAGGAACCCTGTGGGAGATGACTGAATCATGGGGGAGGGTCTTTCCCATGCTGTTCTCATGATAGTGAATAAGTCTCATGAGATCTGATGGTTTTAAAAAGGGGAGGTTCCCTGCACAAGCTCTCTTGTCTGCCACCATGTGATATGTAACGTTCACCTTCCACCACGATTGTGAGGCCTCCCCAGCCACGTGGAACTGTAAGTCCAATAAACCTCTTTCTTTGTAAATTGCCCAGTTTTGGGTATGTCTTTATCAAGCTGCGTGAAAACGGACTAATACAGAGCATTTTCTTTAGAAAGCTTTTCACTGTAAATCATTTTTCTGTCTTGAGACATACGTAACTCTTTTTAATAGCCTCTTACTAATTTTACAAACCAGAATAATCTTTGTCAAGGACCTGGGAGCCATTCCTTTGAATTGCGATCATCAAGGAAGACAGTCCCCCTATCTCCCAGTTTCTATGGGAGGGTAGGAGCATAACTTCCCTGAGAGCCAATTAGCAAACACAGCTGGCCTAATCACAGAGGAAACCTTTGTAAACTCAGCAAACAACTCAGTATGCTTCCTACAGCCGTCCAGCCCCTTTCTACTCTCATCCTAAAGCTTAAAAACCCTACCCGACTTTGTTTCAGAGTTAGTTTAGACTGAGTTCTGGTCTCCCTTCCCTAGGACAACATCTTTGCGTAAAGTATTCCTTGCATATGTGACTTTCTCTGGTGGGATTTATGCTTTGACAAAGGAAAACTAAGACAAATTAAACTACCTATCATCACTGAACTTCCACAGCCCCTGCTGCCATTTATGCAACACTTAACATGTTCTTGCAAAGTAAGTATCAGGACCGCCCTCTGAGTTGGATACAATAGCATCCTTTCCTCTTATAGTCATTTTCAGATATAAGCCTTAGGAAATGGAGGCTTAGAGAAACCAAGCAATTTGCCATAGGTCACAGCAAATAAATTCTAGACTAGTCAGGACTAGGGACAAGGCATTCGCCTCCAAAGTCAGTGCGTTCAAGCACTTTGCATAGTCAATATAAAATTCCAAACAGTGCTTCTATTTGATTTCATCATGTGTATGTATGAGTGTGGTGGTGGGGGGGGGTAATGAGGAAGTCTCTGGAGATTTATATGAGTGAGTTTTGTTTGGGGGGTCGCCCTTTTGGGCTCTGCGCGCCCGCCTCCAGTGCGTCAAGGAGCAGCGGCCAGCGCAGGGGGACGCCCGCAGGGTGAAGACTGGCCGGGACTCCTGGGCACTCACCGCTCAGGCCTCGCCGCCGCCTCCGCCACTGAAGGGCGCGCGTCCACCCGGGCGGGGCTCCTCCTCCCAACGCCCTCCCCAACCGCCGGCAGCCGGCTGGCACGTCTGTAGCCTGGCCCTCGCGCGGACTGGCTGGGAGCTGGCTGCACAAGGGCTGAGGGTGCGCAGTAAGCAGAGCGGTACGAGTCAGCGGTACGGACAGCGGAAGGTGCGGTTGAAGCAATCGGCGGTGCGCCAGGGGAGCACGCAGTATCCTCCTCAGTCCCTCCTCCGCACGTGCGACCACGAGTGTAGACCCCAGTTTGTTCCACCTGTTATGCCGCAGCTCCAGTGCGCCCACCTGCTGCCCCACCCGCCCAACGTCACTTCTTCCCTGCTTCCCCTACAGCCCGACAGGGGTCGGGGTCCTCACCCACCGCCCCACCCACCTCGTCACATGCGCACACCCATCTCGTTCCACGCGCCCTGCCCTACGCCCCAAGTCCCTGAAAGGGCCCCACCTAGGTACCCTTTTGGATGCTTTTCAGGTTCTTCGCCTATGGACCCTCCTGGACGACCCCACAATCCTCCGCCTCTCGCGGGCTCCTCTCTCCCTCGTGTGCCATGGTCACCTTCAGCAGGCCCAGCCACTGATGACAAGTTTAAGAAGATTCTTGAGCCGCTGCTCCTCAGGGTCTACTGGGGTTTAGCAGACAACTTCCCAAAGTCCCGGGGTCCTGCAAACACCTCATACGGGCCACTCAAAAGATTCCGTCCTGGGGCAGTCCCCGCGCCACGCGCGCTGTCTTCGCGTTCCTTTCTCCAGCTTGCGCCGCCCCCGCGGCTTCTGTCCCGGACGGTTCAGCGCGGGGGACGCCCCGCCCGCTTCATCTGCGCCCGCTGCCTTTACCCGCTTAGCCACCCCGGCGTTTCTACCTCCGTATATTTCTCATGCTCCCAAGTTCTATAATGCTTGCTCCTCTTGGCCCTCCCAACCCCAATTCTCGCGTCCAGTGTCTGTTTAGAATCGTAGGTTTTGATTCGATCACAGGCCAAATTCACTGTCCCCTGCGATGCCGGGTACGACTTGCTCCAGCTCCGAAGTTAAGCTTTTGTCAGGAGAGGGCGCTAGAGGAACACTGCAGGACAAGGCGCTCTCTTTCTAGTTGGGGAAAAATCCAGGACTATATAGAACATCCTCCGCCCCAAACTGGGAAGGAGCCAGCAGACCAAAGAATGACTCAGACCAGTCCAGCTTGACGAGTAGATGAGTTTATTGGGACTCACGTATAGGCCATTCCTTTTTTTTTTTTTTCTTTTTTTCCCTTTTTTTCTTTTTTCTTTTTTCTTTTTTTTTTGAGAGGGAATCTCATGGCACCTCGTTTTCATCGTCACTGGATGCTTTCTCTGGGTTAGCAAAGGTCAGGAAGACTTGTTCCGGAGTGATCTGACTGACGGAATAGTCTTCTAAATCAAATTGCTCTTTAGCTTCCTCCAAAATGCCGAACACCGTTAACAACAGCAACAAAAAAAGCAGTTACCATTGCAATCTCCCCTTCAGCCCCCAACTCAGATGAGCCTCTCTTCCACTCCCCCATTCCTATTAAGTGTATGTTGGAGGACAAAAGGCACAGAAGGGGGAGGTGAGAAAGCAGAACAGATAATTGAGAAAGTGAGAGGAGGCCATTCTCTGTTCCCATTCTCTTGATGGACATGGACTAATAGTCGGATTTAGGGGAAGAAATCAAGGCAATTAAACTCTAGGGGTATTTGGAAAGTAACCTAACGCTGCTGCTTCTCCCAACAATGCCAGGTTCCCATTCCTAATGCCCGAATCCCAAATACTCCCCACCCTTAGTGCTCTCTTAACATGCAATGTTACAAGGGCAAGATTTCTACCATCACCTTTCCCCAGTCCTTGCTGGGAATGTAGTAGTTAAGGACCCCTTGGTTCTTGTGTTTTAAGACACTACCTAAGAAAGGATAATCGGACAGGTGAATAATCTTTCAGACTTCATTTGAAATCACCAAAATATTGCTACATTTACTTAATTATATACTTGGAGGGGTGGATAAAGGAGGTTAATACAAAAGGAGATATGACCCGCTAACCCAATCTCTTTGGTATCCATGATATAGTTAATGGTTTTGGCAGATTTATTCCTCATGCACTAGTCTTATTATGTGGAGTTCATAGCAATGATTGAGAGTATAAATACTAGCCAGTTCACCTGCCCAGTGTAAAACACCTGAGCCTTCTAAAACTGTAATGTGGTCAGGTGCAGTGGCTCACGCCTGTAATCCCAGCACTTCGGGAGGCCAAGGCGAGCGGATCACCTGAGATCAGGAGTTTGGGACCAGCCTCACCAACATAGTGAAACCCTGTCTCTACTAAAAATAGAAAAATTAGCCGCGCGTGGTGGTGCATGCCTGTAATGCAAGCTACTTGGGAGGCTGAGACAGGAGAATCGCTTGATCCCAGGAAGCGGAGGTTGCAGTGAGCCAAGATCACGCCACTGAACTCCAGCCTGGGCGACAGAGTGAGACTCTGTCTCAAAAAGTAAAAAATAAAATGAAAAAAAAAAAGTAACTAAAAGCCTAATGTTACTACGAGACTTTATTCCTAAACGCAGTGCTGAGAATCTGAACCGGGATGTTTTCCTCCCGGCAGTATGTGGGCATGTACAGTGTGTTTGGTGGGGAGGCCAACAGGAATAATCACAATAAGAACAAGATTAATAACCATAAGGATTAATCATAGTAAGAATAATCACAGTACGAATAGCCTCACACTATTCTTGTAATTATACAACCCATGCCATGTGAAACAGGAAATCACGTATAAATCACCAAAGTCAGACCACTTGTTCTAGTTTCTTATACAGGTGAGTAATGATCCACAGGTGGAGTAGGAGGAAAGCGGGTGGTGTCTATTCCTAATTTAAAATAAACATTTGTATTTACACTTTTATTGCATATTTGTAGATTATAGCAAATGAAATTAACTGGGATTATAAATGTTAGAAAAAACACATGTTTGTCATGGTGGGGGATTTTTCTTAATGTTAGTCTTAAAGCATGTATTGCCTTCATGATCACACAAATAAATACGAAATATTTCAAATATCGAGCTTAATGAATTATTTAAAGCAAATACACACAAAACCACCCTATCCAGGTCAAGTAATAATAACCCATACATTCCCATGTGCTACTTCCCAGTTTCTGTCCTCTATAAAAGGTAGCCATTGCTTTGTTATTTGAGCAGTCCCCTAGAAGTTCTCTTTTTATCTTTTTATCTACACATGCACCTCTAAAATTGTGATTTGGCTTTTTCTACTTTATAACTTTACATGAATGGAATCATCCAGCATTCATTCTTTTCTTCCTGCTTCACTCAATATTATGTTTGTAAACTTCACTCATGTTGCATGTAATTATAATTCATCATTTTCCTTTCTGCACAGTAATCTGGTATATGAATGTTGTATATTTTCCATTTGTTTACTAATAGACATGGGTTGTTTTTAGTGTTTGTTGACTCTTGTGAATATCACTTATTTGAATATTATTTTACGTATCTCTTGGCACAAGTGGATGCAAGTATCTCAGGTATATACCTAAAGGTAGAATTTTTGGGTCATTGCATTTTGTAAAACTGGTTATGCCAACTTTAGCTTTCCCTCGGAGGTACACAGAACTGGTGAGTGTCCTCTTCACATAAAAAAAGCCTGGACAAACTGCAAATTAATAGCTTTTATTTAACGTATCAGTTCTCTGATTGGGCAAATACTGGACAAACACCTAACCCAACATCAGGGGAGAGACAGGTGCCTGCAGGGAGCAACAGGACAAGAGCACCTACTTACACCGGGCAGACACTGCTGAATGCCATATCAATTGGTAAGAAGACTTAAACATTTTTTAACGCATTGCTAAAGGCCAAGTATTGGTCTAGCATGAGAACATAAAGATCATTCTTTTATTTTTAACTTCTGTGATACAGTTTGCTTTAGTTGTATGCGGCAGAGAGTTGGATTTTGCTTTTTAGCCAATCTGAAAATATTTTTTTCATCTAGTGAGAGAATTAAGCCTTTCTATGTTTATTGAGAGGACCAATATGTTCAACAGAAGTTCTCCCACAGTGTTCTATAATTACATGTCAATAGAAATACACATATCTACATACATGCATAAGTAAAGACTCACACGTGACACATATCCCCACTCTGGTTGATTCTATTTATTGTTATATTCATGACACAGAAACATTTATGCATTTTAAAAATATGTATCAATTGTTATATTTTATCACACAGATACCTTTCATTTAGCCCAAATTTTAGAGGTACATATAGTCGATGCCCACCATTAATTCTTATGCACAAGCTCTGCCAATCAATTTTTAGTAAATGGGAATTTTTTCATTTGCATGTTTTTTAGGAAGAGCTAATGGAAACAATATTCCTTGTGTTCATGAGTCTTTGTGACTTTTTTTTTTTAAGATGGAGTTTTGCTCTCATTGCCCAGGCTGGAGTGCAATGGTATGATCTCGGCTCACTGTAACCTCCGCCTCCCGGATTGAAGTGATGCTCCTGCCTCAGCCTCCTGAGTAGCTGGGACTACATGCATGCACCACCATACCTGGCTAATTTTGTGTACTATTAATAGAGACAGGGTTTCACCATGTTGGCCAGGCTGGTCTCAAACTCCCGACCTCAGGTGATCCACCTGCCTCGGCCTCCCAAAGTGCTGGGATTACAGGTGTGAGCCACCGCGCCTGGCCCTTTGTGACTTTTAATCTTGAAGGTCATTTTGGCTGGAGGTAAAAACCTTGCTTGTGCTTTTCTTTCAATGAGTATCTCAAACATCTGACTTGCTCTCCTAGCATATGACTTTCTTGTTACAAAGTCTGCACTCAATCAGACTTTTTCTATTATGAAATACTTGTCTTTTTCATCTACATATATAAATGTCCTTGCCCCATTTTATTATTAAAGTGAAGCAGTTTATTAGACTACTCCTTGGTGTTAGTGATTAGGGGGTCAGTTTCGTCAAGTGCTTTCAATGAGTAGACTTGTGTTCTTTTATTTCAGGAAATTTTCTTGAATGATAGTTTTTAGTATTTCTTCTGTGGTTTTGCTTTTTATCTTTGTGGACTGCTTTCATGATTGTTTTGAACTGATATTCCTTTGTTTCTCCCTGACAAGTTCTCATCTATATTTCCATTTGATTGTTTTTCTAGTTTTCTCTTTTCCAATCTCCATTTCCCTTACCCTTTCCACACTATTAGCTCTTGAAAAGTGTTTCTTAAATGTTTACTTTAAAAAATCCAGCTGGGTGCAGTGGCTCACACCTTTAATCCCAACACTTTGGGAGGCTGAGGCAGGTGGATCACTTGAGGTCAGGAGTTGGAGAGCAGACTGACCAATATGGTGAAACCCCGTCTCTACTAAAATACAAAATTAGCTGGGCATGGTGGAAAACGGTCTTTTACTTATGATATTTTTCTATGGACTTCAATTATAATCTTTCAAGTTGTTCATGTTTTAGTGAGATGAATTTTCTTCTGGTTTTGGAAAGAGTTTCATAAATAGGAGATTGGGTGCAACAAAATAACTTTCTTTTTTTCTTTTTTTTTTTGAGATGGAGTCTTGCTGTGTCTTGCCCAGGCTGGAGTGCAGTGGCGTGATCTCGGCTCACTGCAGCCTCCACCTCCTGGGTTCAAGCGATTCTCCTCCCTCAGCCTCTCAAGTAGCTGGGACTATGGGCGTGTGCCACCACACCCAGCTAATTTTGTATTTTTAGTAAAGACAGAGTTTCACCATGTTGGCCAGGCTGGTCTCAAACTCTTGACCTCAGATGATCCGCCCACCTTAGCCTCCCAAAGTGCTGAGATTACAGGTGTGAACCACCACACCTGGCCTAATTTTCTTTTTTTGATATTACAAATAACTGTATACCATTGTATTACTATAGTTAACAATTTAAATGAAATGGATAAATTCCTTGAAAAGCACAACATACAAAACTGACATAAAAAGAACTACCTATTCTAAAACCCCATAAAAAAGTGGGCAAGGGATATGACAGACACTTCTCAAAAGACATTTATGCAGCCAACAAATACATGAAGAAAAGCGCAACATCACTGATCATTAGAGAAATGGAAATTGAAACCATAATGATACCATCTCATGCCAGTCAGAATGGAGATTATTAAAAAGTCAAGAAACAACAGATGCTGGCGAGGCTGTGGAGAAATAGGATAAAACGCTTTTACACTGTTGGTGGGAATGTAAATTCATTCAACCACTGTGGAAGACAGTGTGATGATTCCTCAAGGATTTAGAATCAGAAATGCCATTTGACCCTGTACTCCCATTACTGGGCATACACCCAAAGGAATACACATCATTCTACTATAAAGATACATGCACACGTATGTTTATCACAGCACTATTTACAATAGCAAAGACATGGAACCAAACCAAATGTCCATCAGTGATAGACTGGATAAAGAAAATGTGGTGCATACATACCATGGAATACTATGCAGCCATAAAAAGGAATGAGATTGGCCGGGTGTGGCGGCTCACACCTGTAATCCCAGGACTTTGGGAGGCTGAGGTGGGTGGATCATGATGTCAGGAGATCGAGACCATCCTGACCAACATGGTGAAACCCTGTCTCTACTAAAAATACAAAAAAATTAGCTGGGCGTGATGGCATGTGCCTGTAGTCCCAGCTACTTGGGAGGCTGAGGCAGGAGAATCCCTTCAACCTGGGAGGTGGAGATTGTAGTGAGCTGAGATCGCACCACTGCACTTCTGCATGGGCAACAGAGCAAGACTCCATCTCAAAAAAAAAAAAAAAAAAAAAAAAAAAAAGGAATGAGATCATGTCCTTTGCAGGGACATGGATGAAGCTGGAAACCATCATTCTCTGCAAAGTTAACACAGGACCAGAAAACGAAACACTGCATGTACTCACTCAAAGTGGGAGTTGACAATGAGAACACATGGACGGACACAGGGAGGGGAACATCACACACGGGCCTGTCGGTGGGTGGTGGGGAAGGAGAGGGAGAGCATTAGAACAAATACCTAATGCACGTGGGGCTTAAAACCTAGATGACGGGTTGATAGGTGCAGCAAACCACCATGGCACATGTATACCTATGTAACAAACCTGCATGTTCTGCACATGTATCCCAGAACTTAAATTTTTTTTTAAAAAAAGAAAATAATTTGCGAATAAGTTCTGCTCTGCACCCTCCAGAGCCAGGGAAAACGGTCCTACACTGGGACTGCAGACTACCCCTGCTTCAAGACCACGACCACTCCAGTGCCAGGGAGGGAGAGGGGCAAGGGCATGTAAAATCATCACAAAACTATCCACTGTTTTGAAGTGACTTTTTTAGTGGTTCAGTATTCATTTGGTTGCTATAAACTTTTGATTGTTTTCCATAGTCCTGACAAAATTGGTTTGGACAGTGTCTGCTAAGTTTTGAAGTTTTTGTGAGGTGGGAATGAGAAGTTATGCCTATTTTACCATTTTGCTGACAAATTGTTCTCCAGTTTCCTGTATGTTGATATTTAGTTACTATTTCCCTCTGCTTTGTGGTTAGTTTTCTTTGGCAGGCGAGGGACAGGAATTTTCATCAATTGAAGTATTTTGATATTCTTCTGTTTCCTTCTTATGGCATATTAAATTGACTATCTGAACCAACAATAACAAGTGATTTAATGGATGAATGGTAATATTTTGGTTAGTTTGCTAAGCTTCTTAGTACATATTCATCCTCTTCTATTAATGCAGTGAAGTGCGGTTTCTTTAACAAATAGAACTTTTTCTAAGGGAATGAAGAGACTCGATTCTGTGATTCTGGCTAATATCTGTATGAAGTTAAATTATGCTGGCCGTGTCCTTATTTCTCTTTGCTACCCTTATTCTAATGGGCACTTCTATTTTCTAAGTTGCTTCTCTCTACCTCCAAAGTAATACCTCTCAAGATGAACATTTATAGCTTTACACATTTTCAAGTCTCTTTATTTATTTCCCCCTATAACCAGGATTTTGATTGACTAGGTCTAGTTCTCAGACTTTTTTTTTTTTTTTTTTTTTTCAGTATTTCCCAGCTCATGATGGATCTACCACCATTGGCACCGTGTTCCGTATTCTCTTTTCTGCAGAATCCTCACCTGCCCTCTATGAGAGATTCCCTTGTTCACTGTCTCCTGTAGCATTCAGATTTGCTTTTCCCTAGATGCATCTAAAGTGGGTGTTTCAATCTACGCTGTCTTTTAGAATGCACAGTTTTCACAACCTTCTTCCTACTGGGACAGGGTTAAGAGGTTATAGGGATTTTGTTTGTTTGTCTATTTGCTAGGTAGTAAATAATCACAAGCTTTTATAGGTTAGGGTCATGACCACTAATTGAAATGACTATCCTTTCTCCCTTGAATTACTTTGGCACCTAATCTAAAATCAATTGACCGTTCATGTATGAATGTATTTTTGGACTCTGTATCTTATTCTTTCTTTCTACCTATCTATCTGTCTGTCTATCTATCTATCTATCTATCTATCTATCTATCTATCTATTTACCTATCCATCCATTCATTCATCCATTCATCCATCCATCCATCCATCCATCCATCCATCCATGCATTTATCCTCTATGTCTCTATTCATGCTAATACCACACTGTCTTAATTATCATAGTTTTATAATAAGGTTTCAAATAAGTTGATGCAAAGTCTTGCAGTGAAAAAAATATACAGTTTTGGATAATCAAGTTCTTTTGAATCCAAAATCAATTGGCCATACACATGTGAATCTTTTGAACTCTGTATCTTATTCTATCTATCTATCTATCTATCTATCTATCTATCTATCTATCTATCTGTCTATCATCTATCCATCTGTCATCTATGTCTCTACTTATGTTAATACCACATTATCTTAATTACTGTAGTTTTAAAATAAGTTTTAAAATGAGTTGGCACAAAATCTTGCAATTAAGAAAATATATATTTTTGGATAATCAAGTTCTTTTGAATTTCCATATAAATTTTAGAATCAGCTAAATTTCTACCAAAAATAAAGTCTCTAGGATGTTGAGATTGTTTTGAGTGTATAAATCAATTTGAGGACAATTGACAGTTTAAAAATATTGAGTCTTCTGATCCATGAATAAGGTATATTTCTCCATTAACTCAAGTTATCTTTAATTTTTCTCAGCAATGTTTTCAGTCTTCAGTGTACAGGCACTGCACATCTTTTGTTAAAATTTTCCCTAAATGTTTTATGTATTTCATGCTACTGCAATGGTATTGCCTTGAAAATGATATTAGCAACAGATATTTCTAGATTCCCTTACTCAAACTGAAGATGTTTCATTCTAGTCTTCCTTTGCTCAAAAGTCTCTTTTTTGGTAGATCATTCCTTTTTATTGCTGAGGGTATTCCACTGCATGAATACTTCACAGTTTGATTACCTATTCACACGTTGATGGACATTGGGTTATTTTCAATTTTGGGGCTTTACAATTAAAGCTATTTATGAATATTTGCATACAAGTCTTTCTACGCTCATATGCTTTCATTTCTCTTAAAACTTCTAGAAGAAAACATCCAATCAAGCTTTTGTGACTGTACTGGGCAAAGTTTTTTAGATATAGTACTAAAAGTACAATTCCCCAAAAAATGATAAATTTCATCACAATTAAAAACATTTGGTTCTTAAAAGATGCTTTGAAGAAAATAAAAAACAAGCCATAGTCTGGGACAAAATATTTGCAAATGGCATACTAGACAAAGGACTGATACTTAGAATGCACAAAGAATTCTCAAAACCCAATAGTAAGAAAAAAGACCAATTCAACAATAAACGAAAGAAAAGTTCACTGGTCACTTCACCAAAGATGATACACATGTGGCAAATAAGCACATGAAAAGATGCTGAGAAGTTTCATCATAAAAGGGTGTTAAATTTTTTCAAGTACTTTCCCCTCTATTGAGATTAATGTATAATCAATATAGATACTAATCACAGAGATTGTTTCCCACCGAGAAAACGCATTATGCATATAAGCTTTGAATCTTAGTGCTATCTTGTACAAATTTTGTGATACTGAGCAAGTTTTTACATTGTGTAAACTTTAGTTTTTTTCAAAATGAGGATAACATATAACTTGAGTTATTGTCAAGATTCACAGTAATGTATGTAGAATTATTCACATGTAATAAGTAATTGACGACCAGTAGCTCTGATGAGACTTGTAGAGCCTCAGATACTCACTTTCTTTACTGTAATTTATGGAGTTAGGAATACTTTTCAAGCAGGGACACAACATATTCACCTCTTGGATATCAGTATTTGCTGATGCTCATCCCAAGGTTATAAACGGGTAACAGCAGGAATGAATCAAGGAGAAAGTTTTTAAAAGTATTATTCTAATCCGCAATGAAAAAGATAACGTTAGCATGCTTTATATGAAATGAACTGTCCCAGGATAACAAAAAGTCTCCCAAGTTGATAAAATTAAACAGAGAAAATTGAAAACTGTAACATTATTCTCACAAACCCTCTGTTTTTAGCATAAAGTATATTACACCTGATTTCTTGAAACATAGTTTGTGTTGATAATTACAGCTTTGGAAAATCCTTTTGGGAAAGCTGATGTCCATATCATCTGTCTTCCTGTCATCTGATGTGAACAAGAAACCAATGCTGATTATTCTCTTACCCTTTATTCTATATAAGCAGTGAAAAAGCAAAGTTGTGATAGGAAATGTAGCCTAGGACTCGACAGTGGAAAAAGGATAAGAAATATATTATCAGTTGAAAGGACATACATCTTCAGAGAAACAAACTTGATGCTGAGATTTCTCTAAACACTAAATTAAATATGTATAATAGTTTATGAATATATACGAGAAAATAGGAAACATGTTTCAAGAGGTAAGGTTCTGAACTGTTACTGTAAGACTTAAAGACTGACTTCAGATTACTGGAAAAAAAGATGAAATTATAAGTCTGAGTAAAAAAGTATATTTGTAAGATGCTTTTGTGGAATTGGTTCCTTCCGGTGGGTTCTTGGTCTCGCTGACTTCAAGAATGAAGCAGCAGACCCTTGTGGTGAGTGTTACAGTTCTTAAAGATGGTGTGTCCGGAGTTTGCTCCTTCAGATGTTCAGGTGTGTCTGGAGTTTCTTCCTGCTGGTAGGTTGGTGGTCTTGCTGACTTCAGGAGTGACGCTGCAGACCTTTGCAGTGAGTGTTACAGCTCTTAAAGGTGGCGCTACCAGAATTGTTTGTTCCTCCCGGTGGGTTCATGGTCTTGCTGACTTCAGGAATGAAGCCGACAACGTTCGTGGTGAGTGTCACAGCTCATAAAGGTAGTGCGGACCCAAAGAGTGAGCAGCAGCAAGATTTATTGTGAAGAGCAAAAGAACAACTCTTCCACAGTGGGTTGCTGCTGCTTGCTCAGGTGGCCAGCTTTAATTCCCTTATTTGGCCCCACCCATATCCTGCTGATTGGTCCATTTTACAAACCGCATATTCATCCATTTTACAGAGTTCTGATTGGTCCATTTTACAGAATGCTGATTGGTCCAGCTGTGCTGATTGGTGTGTTTACAATCCTTTAGCTAGACACAGAGTGCTGATTGGCGCATTTACAATCCTTTAGCTAGACACAAAAGTTCTCCAAGTCCCCACCCGACCCAGAAGCCCAACTGGCAATCAGCCCTCTGTAAAATGGACCAATCAGCACTCTGTAAAATGGACCAATCAGTGCTCTGTAAAATGGACCAATCAGAAGGATGCGGGCAGGGCCAAATAAGGGAATAAAAGCTGGCCACCCAAGCCAGCTGCCCAGCTGGCTTCACCTCTCACTTGGAGAGAAGAGAGGGTGCCACCTGAGTGAGGAGGTAGAAGATAAGTTTGCACCTAATATGTAAATTCTTATGACATTCTTACGACAAAATGGTAGAAGTATGTCTTTCCCTATCAGTGATTACATTAAATAGAAATAAATTACTGCTCCAATTAAAGGAGATTGGCAGAATGGATTTTTAAAAGCATGGCCCAATCATATGCTACCTACAACAGATTCAATTTAAATTTTAAAGGCACAAATAAATTAAAAGTTTAAAAGACAGAAAAATATATTCAATACAAATGGTAACCAAAAGAGAGCTGAAATTATTCTACTAATGTCAGACAAAATAGGCTTTAAGATAAAAACTGTTACAAGAGATGAAGGACATTATATACTATTAAATGTGTTAATTCATGAAGAACATATAACAATAACAAACATATATGGTCCTAACAACACAGCCCTAAAATACATGAAGCAAAAACGGACAGAATTAAGGGAAAAATGAACATTTCAACAATAGTAGTTGGAGATATCAATACCCCACTTTAAATAATTACAGAACAACTACACAGATCAAACAAATATCAGATATGAACAACAAAATAAACCACCTGACCTAAAGGCATATATAAAATACTCTAACCAACAATAACAAAATACACATTTTTTCCTCAAGTGCACATAAAAAAATTATCCAGGATAGACCATTAATTAGGCCACAAAAGAAGTCTTAATAAATTCTAAAAACCTGAAATAATATGAAGTGTCTTATATGACTACAATGGAACAAAATTAGAAATCAGTAACAGAAGGAAATCTGAAAATACACAAATACATATAAATTAGACAATACAAGCTTAAGCAACAAATGAGTCAAATAAAAAATCACAAGGGAAATTAGAAAATACTTTGACATGAATGAAAACAAAAATATGGCATACCAAAACTTATGAGATATAAGGAAAGCAGTATAGCTTTTTCACATTTATTCTTACATGTAAAACTATTTCAAATAAATAATGTAGTCTTCCACCTTAAAACTAGAAAAAGAAGAGCAAACCAAACCCAAAGGCGGTGGAAGGCAGGAAATAATAAAGACTAAAACAGAGATAAATAGAGAATGTAAAAACAATAGACCAGGGAAACTATACAATCCCTTTAAAGAATCAACACAAGTCAAAGACCTTTATATTGACGGACCAAAATAAGAAGAAAGAAGCCTCAAATTATTAAAATTAGGAAACTAAGTGAAGACATTACCACCAATCTTACAAAAATAAAAAAAGATTACAAGAGACTACTATGAACAAATGTAGGGCAATTGATAACCTAGATGAAAAGGACACAATTCATAACCTAGATGAAAAGGAAACATTTCTAGAAACACACAAACTACCAAACTAACTCAAGAACAAGCAAAATATCTGAATAGACCCATAATAAGATATTTAATTAGTAATTAAAAACCTCTCAGCAAAGAAAAGGTTGGGATAAGATGACTTCAGTGGTGAATTTCACCAAGCATCTAAAGAATAGTTTACATTGGTCCTCCTGTTTGGTTTTTAAATAAAGAGCCAATTGTCCTATTCTCTGACACCCCAACTGGGTGTCCTACAGTTGAATTCAATTCTAGCACTACTTATCTGGAGTTAGCACGGACTCCATGGGTTAAAGAACCAATCCCACAAGATTGCACCCACTTTAGACACAGCCACAAATAGGGAATACAGGGTACCTGCACTTCTACCTGGATAACTACAAATGTTAGGATTCCCACAATTGTTCATCTGGTTTGATAATGTGCTAAAAACAACTCACAGAACTAAGGAAAGTGCTACACTTACAATTACAGTTTATTACAAATGAACAGGCAAATGAAGAAGTACACAGGGCAAGGGGCATGGGACAAAGAGCTTCTATGCCCTCTCCAGTATGCCACCTTCCCAGCACAATGGGATGTGTTCACCAACCCAGAAGTTCTCCAAATCTCATTGTTCGAGAGTTTGTAGCAAGACTTCATTATGTAATCATGATTGATTAAAGCAATGGCCTTTGGTGACTGAACTCAGTCTCCAGTCTCTTTCCCTCCTGGAGATCAGGCGTGAGGATGTGGGCTGAAAATTTCAATCCTTGTCACATGGTTGATTCCTCTGCCAACCAGCACCTATCCTCAAGCTATCTAACAGCCTTCCAGGAGTCACCTCATTAGCATAAACTCAGGTATGGTCAAGTTTTGAATAAGAAAAGACATTCCATTCATTCCAGAAATTCCAAGGACTGTGGGAGCTCTGTGCCAGGAACAAGAGATGAATACCAAATACATATTTCTATTATATCATACCTTCTCAAACACTACCAAAAAATAGGTCTTATGATTGTTTGGAAAACAATTTCCTCTCTAACAAAGAGTACAGGCTTTTCTATTTGAAATCTTTGAATTATCACTTTGACTAAATGAATGACTATTATTTTACAGTGACCTGTGATCCTTTTTTGATGAAGTGTTTTAAGCCTTTAATATTTGACATACTTCCAAAAATCAAATTTCAAATTCTAAAATTAAGTATTTTCCAAAAGGAGCTCCTAGATGTCCAAGAGAGACATATTAGGCTTATTTAATATGTTAAAATTATATAGGAAGCACTGTCAAATAAGAAATGGTGCTTGACTTTCTTTGAGTTATATTTGTATAAATGTAGTATTAAAGTATGTTCCAAAATTGTAAAAAATTCCTACAATTCTGATCTGTCTTGGTATATGTTATCAGTAATCATTATAATGATGTTAAATTGTATGCCACAGAAATAATCAAATTTCCTTGTCAATTGTGTCTTTAGGCTGGGTACGGTGGTTCATGCCTGTAATTCCAGCACTTTGGGAGGCCGAGGCAGGTGGATCACGTTGGAGGTCAGAAGCTCCAAGCCAGGCTGGCCAACATGGTGGAAACCCTCTACTAAAAATGCAAAAAAAAAAAAAAAAAAAAAAAAAAAAAAAAATTAACTTGGGCATGGTGGCAGTCGCCCTGTAATCCCAGCTACTTGGGAGGCTGGGGCAGGAGAAATTGCTTGAAACCTAGGAGGTGGAGGTTCCAGGGAGCTGAGATCACACCATGGCATTCCGCTGGGTGATGGAGTGAGACCTCTGTCTCAAAAAAAAAAAAAAGAAAAAGAAAAAAAAAAATTTGTCTTTAACCATGTCTATTCTAAGAGATTTCTCATGTCTCAATTATTGTTTTACTTTGATTCTTCTCAAAAGTGGTTTATAATCAGCTACAGTCCAAAATTTGCTTCTTCTTTAAGGAACTTCATGGAAAGAACTATGGCAAGTACTCATGAATCCAGGTTTCTGATAACTTTGGAGATCACACCATCGGAGTGCGTAAAAACTTCCAGGGCTCTAATAAAAAAGCTGATGCATTCATGAGGGTTGCTAAACCAACATCAAGTGGGATAATAATTAACCACATGGGACTACACTGATAGAGGACAAAGAGGATTTTGAATAACTTTTTTACTTGAAACATTGCTGATTCTTTTTGTTTTGTTTCCAGAGTTAATAAAACTTTTTTCTTTTGAGCTATTCATAGCTTACAAAAATTGGGTAAATATACCTTTGTGGGCAAATGTGAAGCATTTGCCTTTCTCACTACTGGATTTCTCCAAAATCTGTAAACTGTGAGTATTCTCAATTTATGGCAAAATAGTTATTTGCATAAGTTCAATAAGGATCTGTTTTATTTTATAACAGGACATAATTAGATACACTGGCTATTTTATCAAGGCTTTGGCTGGAATGGCATATTACAGACTGCTTGGAGGAATTGAGATTAACTTTACAATTTTATAGTGCTGATAAAAAGCCCTTTTGAAAGTCTGGCATGGTTCCTTGTCTACACAGTTCCCTTACATGGTTTCTGTCCTTGCAGTAAGTAAAGAATGTCACTTTCTGGCAGGGCCACGAGCCTCAGTATATTTTGGGAACTCAAGAAGAGAGAAATGAACCCAGTTCATACAGGTATTTCAGATACAGCCAAGCAAATACGTGGCTTGGCTTCCTAGCCTCAAGACTTTTCAAAGTCTAACCCAAAATTTCTTATAAAAGTCCCAGCAAAGTCAACTTTTAAAAGCTTATATGGCCATTCACTATGCCCATTGCGTTTTATGTAAATAACGAGGCCAAGTATCATAAGCCCCAAATTTATTTTGCAACTATGCATCTGACAAGGGTCTAATATACAAAATCTACAAGGAACTGAAACAATTCAACAAGCCAAAAACAACCCAAATAAAACATGGGCAAAAGGAACAACCATTTCTCAAAAGAAGACGTACAAGTAACCAAAAAATATATGAAAAAATGCTCAATATCACCAGTCATCAGAGAAATACAAATAAAAACCACATGGAATATCATCTCACATCAGTCAGAATGGCAATTATTAAAAAATCAAAAAACAGATGCTGGTGAGGCAGTGGAGAAAAGGGAATACTTATACACTTGGTGGGAATGTAAATTCGTTCAGCAACTGTGGAAAGCAGTTTGGGGATTTCTCAAAGAACTTGGAACTACCATTTGACCCAGCATTCCCATTACCAGGTATATACACAAAGGAAAATAAATCATTATACTAAAAGACACATGCATTTGTATGTTCATTGCAGCATCATTCACAACAGCAAAGACATAAAATCAACCTAGGTGCCTATCAATGGTGGATGGATAAAGAAAATGTGGTACATATACACTTTGGAATACTATACAGTCATACAAAGGAATGGAATTATGTCCTTTGCAGCAATGTAGATGCAGCTGGAGGCAAAAAAACAAAACAAAACAAAAAAACAAAACAAAAAAATCAGAAAGAAAGAAAAGAAAGAAATGTCCAGAACCTACAAATCTACAAACAAAAAAGTAGATTGGCAGCTGGGAGAGGCAGTGGAGTGAGGAGAATGGGATGTAACTGAACAGGGTTTATTGGGGGGTGATGAAAATGGGATTAGATGGTGGTGTTGGTCGCACAACATCGTGAATATAGTAAAAGTCACTGAACTGTGCACTTTGAAAGGGTAAGAATGGTGAAATTTACTTGAATTTTACCTCAATTTTCTAAAAAAGAAAAAGAAAAACCCGATGAAATGGATAAAATGTTATTTCTGCATTACTGATGAGACGCGTAGGTCACTGTCACGTTGCCTCAGGTCAGACTAGCACCAAAATTGACTACACCGCTCGAACAAAACAAGTTAAAATTCAACCCTAAGTCCCTATGGGTTTTCATTTGTTGGAGGCGCGCGCTTTCCAGCTCTGCGCGCCGACCACCGGCAGCAGGTGGGCCCCCGGGCGTCTGGAGCACCTGCAGGCGCAGAGGACGCGAACAGAAGGAGGAAGGGCCGGCCGGGGCTCCCAGGAACTCACTGCTCAAGCCTCGCCGCCGCCTCCGCCGCTGCGGGGCGCGCATCCACCCGGTTGGGGCTCCTCCTCCCAACACCCTCGCCAGCGGCCCGCCGCGCAGCCGCCCGCGGGCAGGTCTGTGGCCTGATCCTGCGCGGACCTGCCAGAGGCACACGAGGAGGCGGGGAACTGAGGGCGCGCGGGGCAGAGCTGAGCTGGGTGTGAGCGTGGAAAGCCGGGGGCGCGCGGAGGAGCCGGGAGCGCCACCTCAGTCCCCCGCCCACCGCACCACCCCGCGCATGCTCCCAAGAGCCCCAGACAACCCTTCTCTGGCTTCCCAAATATTTAATCCCTTGCTTCTCCTGGCCCACCGCTCAGAGAGCTTAGGGATAAGAAGAATGAGACACCGGCCTTGGCTGCAGCATTCAAGGTGAAGCCAACTCAATAGTCAAAATAAAGACTTTCATACAGTATTTTTAAATTTTTAAATAAAATGTAAATATAAAATTTCAGAAGGAGCTATGTTGGCATCTACAGCGAAAGGAAAAATCAGTAATCCTGAGCCGTCTTTGTTTAAAATGTTTATACTCTGTTCACTGCGGATTTTTTGGCATTGATTTTTATTTTAAATATTGCATTTAGATAAAGTTTTAGTTTAATATTTATCATGACTGCTGAGTGAATCCTATAAATTTTGTGCCATAGGTGAGTACCTCAGTTATTGTACTTGCCTCACTATGGTACAGCTCTACCCTGTTGTCGTCTTCACTGTGGTAGTGGCAGAAGTCTCGGGGGATGCAAGTAACCCCCTCCTTCGCAGGGTCTGTTAGGGGTTAGCAGGAAATTTCCAGAGGCTCAGGCACAGGAGCTTACAAGCCCCCCAAGGCTTGTCCTGGGACAAGGTCTCAGGGAAGGGCAGGGAAGAGATTTACACCAGCTTTCTCAATACTGACCCCTGCATTACTAGAAAGTTTATTAATCTTTCTGTTAAGTCATGATTATAATAGCAATTTCATTATTTTAACAGTAATAAAAGAAGACACCTCAATAATACCTAATATTTAATATGCTACTTATTAATAATACTTATTATTGGAGGCTTGGGGCAGTTAGTTCTCTGTGCCTCTGGTCTCAACAGAACTGATGCAACCAAGACTGGTTTTCTCAGTGCTACTTTACTGAGGACCTGGGTGATGTGAACCAAAGCTTTATAAGGAAGAAGCTTTGAGATGATTTGCAGAGTTGTCCTGTTTCTACAGGATTCACTGGAGTGAATTCCTATTATTGAGGTTTCTTATTTTGGCATTGTTAAAATAATGAAATTACTATTATAATCATGACTTAACAGAAAGAAGATTAATAAACTTTCTAGTAATGCAGGAGTTAGAAATAAGATTTCTATTTAATCAGGGCTAAATTCCTGAATTTACTATGGAAACAAATACATATCTGGCTTTCTTATTTCATATCTCTTTTAGTTGATGAGTATTTGGTTTTGTTTTTTTTCTCCTTGTTAACTTAAAAAACACACACACACACAATTTATAAATTTAGATGGGAAGAGACTTCCTTATACGAGGTTACAGCCTGCAAGGTGGGATCGTATGCTGGGAAGCATGCTGTATTATTCCGTTTTCATGCTGTCTGTAAAGACATACCTGAGTCTGGGCAATTTACAGAAGAAAGAGGTTTATTGGATTTACGGTTCCACATGGCTGGGGAGGCCTCACAATCATGGTGGAAGGCGAGGAGGAACAAGTCACATCTTACATGGATGGCAACAGCAAAGAGAGAGCTTGTGCAGGGCAACTCCCATTTTTAAAACCATCAGATCTCATGAGACCCATTCACTATCATCAGAACAGCACGGGAAAGACCCACCTCCATGATTCAACCATCTCCCACTGGGTCCCTCCCACAAGACGTGGGAATTATGGGAGCTACAAGAAGAGATTTGGGTGTGGACATAGAGTCAAACCATATCACATGCCTTGGCCAAGATCAGAGACAGGCACTTTGAAGGAGGAGGGATGGGGTAGGAGCTTTATGCTGAACAGGTTGGCTAAATATACATATTCAACAGGTGAGAGAAGAAGCTATGAATATTCATGAAAGTGGTCCTGATGCATGCGTATTTAACAAACATGCATGTTACATACAACTTATGTTCATTCTGGGGTGGATGCAACATTTAAATGTATTACAATTCAGCCTGATACGTCAAAAGGTCTTTTCAGGACATGAAGGCATGAAGTGTGCAACCTCTGTAAGTCAGCCAGAACTATACTATGGTTGGTAGTCTTATCAGGAGAAAGGTACTGAAATCAGTCTCTTGTCCAATCAAGCTGTAGTTATGGCTGGTGGAACAAGGAATCAGTTAGTCAATGTCTGTGATCTGGATGAGTTGTAATTGTCTTAATATTGCCTATCTTCAGCCGGGCACGGTGGCTCACGCCTGTAATCCCAGCACTTTGGGAGGCCAAGGTGGGCGGATCATCTCAGGTCAGGAGTTCGAGACCAGCTTGGCCAACGTGGCAAAACCTCGTCTCTACTGAAAGTACAAATATTAGCCAGGGGTGGTGGTATGCGCCTGTAATCCCAGCTACTTGGGAGGCTGAGGCAGGAGAATCACTTGAACCCGGGAGGTGGAGGTTCCAGTGAGCCGAGATCATGCCACTGCACTCCAGTCTGGGTGACAGAGAGGGACTCTGTCTCAAAACAAAAAACAAAAAGAAAAAAAGAAATGCTTTTATGGTAGTATAATCTTAATTCATTGGTGGGATAAGGATAAATTTTAATTTCTCTTGGTATTGCATCTAACTTTTATGCAATTTGTGCCTCTCTTATAGCAAGATGTGAGTGAATTCACACACAAGCTCCTGGATTGGCTAGAGGACGCATTCCAGCTAGCTGTTAATGTTAAGTGAGTGTTGAGGGTTTGTTTGTACATCCTTCCAACTCACAGTGGGGCAGTGAGAATTATATGCTGGAAAGTTACTCTCCTTAAGTAGAAATTGCTGGTTTTTAACCACACCTCCTGGGATAACCACTGAGGTAGTCCTCATCGTGTATCCCTGTCACCTTCAGCTTTCCCCTCTGAGGATATAGCAGTCATCTAATCCTGCAGTTTTTTTTCCCCCCCTAACTAAAGGACTATAAGTGTTAACTTTATTAAACTCAGCATGTACTATAAAATGTATTTGTAAAAAGGTCAAATCAACCTCTGTTGCGAACATGATGGTATAATATGGATACTTAAATTTAAGATCCCTTTTGAGGTCTACTTAGAATGTGTAGAGTATAGGCTATAGTCATTTCAGTCACTCAGAGAAGTGAAATTTAGGGCACAATATAGATATCCCTCTGAGAAATCTGTGTTTTAAATGGTTTCAATTCTAGGTAGAAGAATTGTAACTATAAAATGGTTTTGGAAACAGCAACTTAACATAGTTAGCAATTTGAGATGGACTTGTAAGAAGAAACTTTTTATTTCTATTGTATCAGAGAGAAAAAATGTTTTGTATTTGTAAATCTGTGCAACAGAGTTCATTCTTACGTTTATGCTACTTCTACACCTTGCATACCTCTATCATTGGATATAGATGTATATACTGAAAGCATACAGATACCTGTATTTGTCTGCATTTGTGACTCCGCTATTAGGCTTTAAGCTCCTTAAGTCCAGGGATTGGCCCTTCTTGTCTTTGTGTCTTCAGAGTTTAGCACAATGCTTGAAAGAAGGTGTTCAAGAAGTGTTTGAACTGAACTAATTGTTACTTATTTAGATCATACCTGGCTCTCTGGGGGTTGATGAAAATGTACTATTTTTGCTTTTGAATGATGCTTGGATTTTATGTAGCACATATCTTAATCCAAACAATCCAGAATTGTCTCCTTTTCCTAAAAGCAGCAGTCCCAGGAACAAATCTGAAAATCCAATGGTGCAGCTGTTCTATGGTACTTTCCTGACTGAAGGGGTTCGTGAAGGTAAATTCTCTGCTCTGAATTTTAATTCTAGACCTGTGATCATATCTTTATTACTGTGTCCCTTTGAGGAGGCAGTACAGTGAAAAGGCTTGAGAGTCAGCAGTACCCAGGTCTGAATATTGTTTCTGCCTCTGTTTAACTGGATAATCTGTGGAAGCTTCTGGATCTTCAGTCTCTTCATCTGTAAAATGTGCACAATCTTTATCTCAGATTTATCATATTAATACTTGCACAGCCCAAATCTGACATGAATGTTAGGTAGTGATTTCACTCAGTTTTCTCTGTGTTGCTTATTCTAATATAATACCGAATCTCAAAAGGTTTTATTGAGTGAGACTGCCCAAAATGTTTTTCTAGACTAGAGGCTTTTCACTCTGGAGGCTTATCTATCTAAGCTGCATGCTAGACACATAATTTATTTTTAATTATGGAGAATTTAGAATACATTCAAATAGAGCAATTTTAAAACCTCCGTGAATACAGCCTTAGCCCACAGCCAGTCATTCCCCATCCCACCCCACTCTTACCAATCTGGTACTCTTTTTAAAACAACCCAGTACCAATATGACTCTGAAAAATAGCATTTTAAACTATCAAATATTTAGTCAGTGTTCAGATTTCCAATTTGTTTTCATAATTTTAAAAAAATAGAAAAATTTATTTTTAGAGTTTGTTTTAATCAGGACCCCAGTGTGTGATTCATTTATGACTGAATATTTGTAGGCGCCCCCTCCATCGTTTTTTCCTTGAAATGTATTTTCTGGAGAGACTGGGTTGTTTGTTCTGCAGCATTTCCACAATCGGAAATTTTGCTGTTTGCATGTCCTCTGATACATATTTAACATATTTTAACATATCCCCATGTTCCTCTCTACTCCTCCTCTTATAAATTGGTAGTTGGATCTAGAGATTTGACTGGAATTAGATAAGGCTTTTTTTGGCAAGACTATTCACAGGTGGTGAGAAAACCCTTGATGAGGAAGCACATAATGTCTGGTTGTCTTTCTTTTTGCAGCTTTTTTTTTTTTTTTTTTT
>NW_016803680.1:1869986-1901070 GCF_001698545.2 Rhinopithecus bieti | reverse complement strand
TATATATATATATATGTATACGTGAGTGTCTATATATATATAGAGAGAGAGAGAGAATGAGAGAACCACTGTCACCCAGATTGGAGTGCAGTGGCACGATCTCGGCTCACTGCAACCTCCACCTCCCTGGTTCAAGCAATTCTTCTGCCTCAGCCTCCCAAGTAGCTGGGATTACAGGCACATGCTACCACGCCTGGCTAATTTTTGTATTTTTTGTAGAGATGGGGTTTCATCATGTTGGTCAGGCTGGTCTCAAACTCCTGGCCTCAAGTGATCTGCCCACCTCGGCCTCCCAAAGTGCTGGGATTACAGGTGTGAGCCACTGCACCCAGCCATGTTCCCTATCTTCTTTGAGCAGGGCTGGGGAAAAGAAAAACAAAAATATTGCTTATCTTCAAGCCAGTGCTTGTTTAGCTGCTGGAGAAAACAAACTTTGTGGCAGTTAGAACATAGTCTTTTTCTTTCAAGTGTAAGGGTGCATGACTTAACCTTTGCCTGGCATGGCCTTAGATCCTGTTTATAGTATGTTATCGTATTACCACAAGGAGTCTGTTCTGTCAGTCTTGTGATCTCTGTATTAACATTAAGACTGCTCAATTGTGTCTAAACTCCAAAAGGGAGAGGATGTAATGAATGAAGCATATCTGACTTGCCATCCCATCATGGCTGGAAACTAAGTCTCTAAGATTTTGCTGGGGTCCCCTTGGCCCAGAGGGGTTCATTCAGTAGGTGGGGGTCATAGGATTTTGTTTTTAGTTTACATTCAGAAAAACAAAGGGCCAAACAAAGTCTTACCGTGTCACACAGGCTGGAGTGCAGTGGCGCAATCTCGGCTCACTGCAGCCTCCGTCTCCCGGGTTCCAGCGATTCTCCTGCCTCAGCCTCCCGGGTAGCTGGGATTACAGGCACTGGCCACCACACCCGGCTAATTTTTGTATTTTTAGTAGAGACAGGATTTCACCATGTTGGCCAGACTGGTCTCGAACTCCTGACCTCAGGTAATCCGCCCACCTGGGCCTCCCAAAGTGCTAGGATTACAGGTGTGAGCTATCATGCCAGGGCTATATCTCTGTGCTTTCTAAACCCAATAAGTGTTATGTAATAATGATGCTAATAACACATAATGGGCCAGAAACATTTCTATAAGCCCAGCGGCTCTGGGCATAAATTTCTAGGGATGGTGAACTGAAGAAACAAAATTGTGCATTGAAATCAGCTTTTCCCAACCACCAGTATCTTTCTCTCTCTCTCTCTCTCTCTCTCTCTCTAATGTAAGTGTTCACTTATTATGTGGCTACTCTGCGCCAAGCACTGTTGCTAAACACATTATGTACAATTTCTCATTTCATTGGTACTGATTTTGACACTTACTCATCCACTGTCTTTTATCATGATGTGACCATTTCCTACAAAATGTTCTGTGTATCTTCCAACCAAAATACCACAAAGCACAACTTAAGCAGTCCTGCCTCTTGACCTGTCTCCCAGGCTCTGCTCTCACTCATCTGTTCCATCCTACGCATTGGCAGAAGATCCATCTTTCTAAATGCTTATTCTCTTGAAGCATGTAATTTCTTTCCTAGGAATCACCATTCTTAGCTGCCTGACTCCAAGCATTGTTCTCAGTTTTATCTCCTGATCCTCCTAGACCTCAGCAACTTATTCCAGCCTAACACGTCTGGCAACTCACTGTTCCCAGAGCTTTTCAACTTGTCTTCCACCCCAGGGCTTTATTTGGCCCGTAATGGCCTCTTCCTCTCTTTCTGCCAAAGTAGCTTAATGATTAGGCATATAATTCTGAAGTCCAACCAAGGGGCAAAGCCAACTCCTCTGCTGACTTGGTGGATGATTTTGAACTAAATTTCTTCCCTTCTCAGAGCCTCCAATGGACAGTAAAACTAATAACAACACCCCCCTACCTTAGAGGTTGTTGTATAATTAAATGAGATGATACATGAAGTGCATGGTGCAGTATCTGGTACATAGTAAAGATCAATAACCTGATGTTACCATTGTTGTTGTCACTATTATTATTTCAGACCTTGGTTTCGCCCCCACTCTTTCATGAAGCCCTTATCTAACCACTCCAGGTCAAAATAATCTCTCTTTTCTTTGAATTAACTTACTTTTCCTATTACTGATTTGATGGCTTGGATTTATTGCCTTAAGCTTTACATCATTTGTTTCGAATTTTATTTCCCCATCTCAGGTAAAAACTCCTTGAAGAAAAGATCCTGCAATTTGGCTTTTCGTGAGATGGAAACGATTACACCCTGCCCTGCAAACTTCCCCCTTTAAAGGTGAAGGTTTGTTATGTTAGTTAGCCTGTGAGAAAATTGTGCATTCTTAGCAATCAAAGACCAGACATCTGGGGGTACAAGTGGGTGGAAGACTAGGATAAGAGACTCCAGATGGGGACAGAATTAAAAGGAAAAAAAAAAATTAAATAAGCCTCCGTCTCCTTTTATCTCCTAGCAGTAGGCAGTAATTTAAGGAATAAAGGAGCCCCATGACCGTTTTCCCTGTCCATTCTTTCCCAGGCACGGTGACCTAGACAGCAGCAAAAAGCGAGTTAACGGGGAGGGGTTAGGTAGGATGCAAAAGTCAAGGAATGTGGCTACAGCTGATTATAGGAACTGAGAAAGTGGATCGAACAATATTGACTCCCAGCACGCCACCTCGATGCCCATCTTGGGGAATCTGTCGCTGGAAGGGACCCATCTCGCCCACCCTTAGGGGTCGAGGTGGGTGAAGCGGGAGGAGAGAGCTGGCGGGGCGGGGTAGGGTTGCTCCGCCCCCGGAGGCTGGGCTGTGACCAGCAGGCGGCTCCGCAGCGCAGCGGGCGCGCTCATATAGGGCACAGCCGAGGGTACGTGGATCGCGGTGCGGAGACTGAGGTTAGAAGGCAAGTGGCGAGATGAACCGCGTACCAGCGTTCTTGAGCGCGGCCGAGGTGGAGGAACACCTCCGCAGCTCCAGCCTCCTCATCCCGCCTCTAGAGACTGCCCTGGCCAACTTCTCCAGCGGTCCCGAAGGAGGGGTCATGCAGCCCGTGCGCACCGTGGTGCCGGTGACCAAGCACAGGGGGTGAGTGAGGAGGATCGGGGCCAGGGGCAGGAGAAACTAGAAAGGGGGAAGAGGAGGAGCAGGAAGAGAAGCGGTGGAAGAAGGGAAGAGACGGCTTGCCTAATTGTTGCTAACAGATGCCACTTTTAATAGGCGCTACCCGGTGGACAGCTTTACGGGTGTTACCTTGTGGGCGCTTTACGGGTGTTACCTTGTTTATTTCAGCGCACTCTCCACCTGGGGAGATATTGATGCCACCGTTTTATTGGTGGAAAACTGAGACTCAGAGAGGTTAAGTGACTTACCTAGGCTTACACAGCTACTAAGTGGCAGAGCTGGAATGGTTTTCTGATCCAGAATCAGACTTCTGAACATATTATGCATAGTGTCTAAGGGAAGGGCAGAGGGATGCGGGGGCTGGGAGAGGGCCAGTGGGGCGGTGACGAAGGAAAGAGAAAGGAAGGTATATGGGTACTTTCTAAGAGACCCCAGCATTGATGGAAACGGGCTGAAGCTGCTCCCTCTCTCCTTGTAGCTACCTGGGGGTCATGCCCGCCTACAGTGCTGCAGAGGATGCCCTGACCACCAAGTTGGTCACCTTCTACGAGGACCGCGGCATCACCGCGGTCGTCCCCTCCCACCAGGCTACTGTGCTACTCTTTGAGCCCAGCAATGGCACCCTGCTGGCGGTGAGCAACTTCCTGTCCCGGGGTGGAATGGGGCCCCTGGGCCCAGATTTAAGTTCAAAAGTGAGTTCTCCACAAGCAGGGGGAGTCTTGATTGTGACTACATGTGCCCCTCTGCAAGTGACTGGATATCAGCAACAGTGAAGGTTATCTGTGTTCATGTATCTATTTCTAGGACTGCCTGAAGATGCATAACACAGCACCAGCGCCCACTGCTGCCTCAAGCATGTGACAGTGTGGAAATAATAATCTTGTCATTCTTGCATATGTCCTTGTCCTATACTCAGTTACCCAAATACACAGCTTGAATGAACCCATTAGCCAAGGGAAGATTTACTTACTGAATCCTTGTCGACATGGAAAAGAAGGGGTGTTCTGTAATCCTTGGAAGCCTTTTCAGAGGGGTATACGGTGTGACCTGTTTTAATATCTAATCATAGTATCAAAAGGTAGCAGTAGCTCTCGTTTATGGAGTACTTTTTAAAGTGTCAGGCACTGTTCTAAACATTTCACATTTATTAATCCTCTTAATACTTAAAACCATTCTATGAGATGGGTAATATGATTGCTTCCACTTTATAGATGAGGAAATTGAGTCAGAACAACCATGTTCAACTTACTGAGGTCTATGTAACCAACAATTAGCATGGCTGGACTTCAGAGCTGCTCAATCTAAGTCAACGGTCCAGACTCTCCTAAGACCACTGCCATTTTAACTGCCATATATTGGGCACTTATGTGCCAAGAAGGAGACACTGATCATATTCAATTCTGAGAAATTCCTCTATGGGTGTTTTTATTAACTCTCCTTCCCCTCAACTTCTGTTGAGGTCCTCAAGGCTCAGGGTAGTATAGTCACTTTGCTTGAGGTCACATAGCTGGTTAGTGAAAGACTCAAGAGTCAATCCTAGGTCTGATAGTTAACTCTTGTGGTCTGTGCACTCCAAGCTGGGTCTTACAACATCCTTCCTTTTCCCCTGAATTTCTGGATCACCAAAGAATCTGGCTGTTCAACACTCCTTTGAGAATATCTAGCTCTTCCCAACTCATCCAATGGAGACGGCATTCATACACCTGCCAACAGCGGTTCCCCAGGGGGGTAGAACCCGAGGCTTTGAAACTAGATGACAGCTGAATCTGTTCAGTAACTTGGTGATTCACTTCCTCATCTGTAAAATGAGGTTGATGATGCTTTTTTTTTGATGGTCAGCTGAGATGAATAACTTATAAACAGAGAAGGGTGCAGAGGGTGGCTGTTACTAGCAAGGCATAATTTTCAACCTTCGCTGTGTATCAGAATCACCTGTCTCGGTCTGACTCCTAGAAGAGATACAGACTGGGTTAATCTAAGGGTGGTATCTGAGCCTCTTCACGAAGCTTTCCACATGTGCAGCAGGAACAGAGAGCCACTAAGAGTTTCATGACCTTTGTCCAAATGTCGAATGACAACCTTCTCTCTTGTGTTCCTTCTTAATTTGGTGTTTTGAGAATCCTAGGGCAAGAAAAGAAAACGGGCAGTTCTTGAGGGCTCAGCATATGCTAGATGTTTCCAGATAAGCCAGTACATTTAATCCTCACAATAACCCTCTGAATGGCTGGCATTATCTTTGTTTTTACAGGTGAGGAAACCAGTGCTTAAAGATTAAAGTGTTTGTTCAAAGTTGCATATCTCTTAAGTGGAGGAATTGGATCCAGGTCTGACACCAAACCCGTGCTGTTTGTAGGATGCTATAAAACTTCCTAGGCTAATATTTTAGAACTGTTTCTTCTAATTTAAGTAGTGGACGGGGTGCCCCTTGCTCACTGTCTCTCCTTTCCTCCAAGGTCATGGATGGAAATGTCATAACTGCAAAGAGAACAGCTGCAGTTTCTGCCATTGCCACCAAGGTAAGATGAATGGCTGGCTGTACTATGAAGGTGAGCTGTTGGGTGGGGTCTGGTATCTCAATCTTGAGAAACTAAAGGAGAAGTGGGGAACTTATTTTGGTTTCCTGTTGGACATAGCTGGGACTCCAGATGTTAGATATATCAGGTAAGCACAGTAATTCATGAAATTATTAGCTACCATTTAATGTGCATGACCAGATTGAAAGTACCTTACGTGCATAATTCTCAATCTTCCCATCAGTCTTGAAGAATAGAAATGAGAAATTCTCTCCACCTTCCAGGTCAAGGAATATGGCTCAGAGAGGTTCTGTGAATTGCCCAGGATCACACAGCTAATAAGTGCTAGAGTAAGAATTTAATACCTGACCTCTCTGGCTTCCAGGACTGGCTTCTTGTCCCTGTACCACATTGCCCCTGTTAAGACAGTATGATTGTCCCATAGACCAAAGCTAGTACTACACAAGAGGCAGAGTGAACTGAACAGAGCCAAGCCAGATCCGTGTGTTCATTCGACAAGTATTGAGTGAGCTCCTATCCTGTGTCAGGTGCTGTTCTAAATGTTAGGGAAATGGCAATGAGCAAAACAGAGGGGCACACATAGGGGAGGTAGACAATACCAATAAAAAGGGAAACACAGGCCGGCTTCAGTGGCTCATGCCTGTAATCCCAACACTTTGGGAGGCTGAGGCAGGAGTATCACTTGAGGTCAGGAGTTGGAGACCAGCCTGGTCAACATGGTGAAACCTCATCTCTCATGAAAACACAAAAATTATCTGGTCTTGGTGGCGGGTGCCTGTAATCCCAGCTACCTGGGAGGCTGAGGCAGGAGAATCGTTTGAATTCAGGAGGCAGAGGTTGCAGTGAGCCGAGATCGAGCCACTGCACTCTAGCCTGGGCAACAGAGTGAGTCTCTGTCTTAAAAAACAAAACAAAACAAACAAACAACAACAAAAAAAACCTTTTGAGTTTAATAATGTGTTAAATAGTAATAAATAATATGTAATTAAATAATTAGCACATATTAATAAATGATGAATAGTGTGCTTAGAATTTGCTAAAAAATAAAACCAACAACAACCCAAAAAGTCACATAACATGTTAGTAAGATGAAGATAAAGCAGAATTGAGAGTATGGGAGAAGGTGTCACATTTTACATTATCCAAGAAAGACCTCGCTGAGAAGGTGACATTTGAGTCAAAGATGAAAGCAGTGAGTTAGTGAACCATGCGGAAATGCGGAGGGGCGCTCCGGGCAGAGGGAATGGTAAGCAATGTCAAGTCATCCTATAAGAAAAACAGCATTTTTAGAAGTTAGAGTTAAGAGGATCAGGCTTAGAAAACAGGGTGTTTGTGGGAACGATTGGAATCTGGAGTCTTTCACATTAAATGTGGAAGTACAAGGTCTTGGGACACTGGTTTTCCTAAGTTATTATAAAGGGAACATGGTAACCCAGGGAAAGGTGTAGCAGCAAAGACCAGGTGTTTTCTATGTACCTCCTGGAGGGTACCTCCTGGAGGGGTGGGGGGAAGAATGGGAGGATTAATCTGGTAATTGTATACGAAGGGAGTAGACCAACAGCACCCACCTCAATGAACTGGTTTTTAGTTATATCCAGACCTGACTCAAGTAATCAAGGACCCCTTGCTATGTTTGCTGGTAATTTGGGAACGGAATGAATCTCCTATTACTGCCTGTCATTTATTTTTTATTATTTATTTATTTATTTATTTATTTATTTATTTACTTTATTTGATTTACTTTATTTGTTGAGACGGAGTCTCCGGTCTGTCACGCCAGGCCGTGGAGTGCAGTGGCGCGCGATCTCGGCTCACTGCAAGCTCCGTTCCCGGGTTTAACGCCATTCTCCTGCCTTCAGCCTCCCGAGTAGCCTGGACTCACAGGCGCCCCGCCATCTCGCCCCGGCTAGTTCTTGTTTGTATTTTTTAGTAGAAGACGGGGTTTCACGTGTAGACCCAGGATGGCTCTCGATCTCCTGACCTCGTGATCCAGCCCTCTCGGCACCCCAAGAGTCGCGCTGGCGAATTAGCAGGCTGAGGCGCACCCCGCGCCCCGGCTATTTATAAAGAGCTTTAGTCTTTTTCAGAATCATTTCCAGCCCCTTGTCTGGACCATGAGTTTCTGTGAGGAAGGCAGGGAAAGTATTAATGGCTTCATTTTATGTAGCGAAGAATAGAAACTTGGGTTTACTGAAGTCATACAACCAGACGCCTGTGGGTTCTTTTGAGGCCACATGGTCTTGTCCCAGATGAGAAGTCTCCAACATAAGCAAGCTATGCAGCAGCATTAGCTAGGGAAGTTTTTAAAAACTCCAATTCCCATGCCTACTGAATCAAAACACAGAGAGTAAGGATCAACCAGGTCTGGAAACCACACTTTTGGTAGACCCAGCCTGCAATAACACTGCTTTGTTGCATTAATAAAAATCTGTGCTCCCAGAAGAATCAAGAAGCCTCGGGTTGACACTTCAAAGTTTAGACACTTCAAAGTTTAGGCTGAAACTTCACAGCTTTATTTCCAGGGGCTCAGATGAACACTTTCAATAAGGAACAAAGGGTCTATTTTACTTGTTGCCTTGAATCTTGTCCACCATTTCTCTTTTATTTAGGGTTTTTGTGGGGTAGAATAAGTATAGGGAGCTCTAGGGTCTGATGAACATAATACATTTTTTGTGCTTGGGTCTCACATAAGCTTCATTGAAGACTGATATGTTTTCTCAAGGTGACAGTATGTATCAGGGTTTAGCACTGACATGCATTTATTCAACAAATATTTGAGTGTCCACCAAGTGCAAGGTTCTATGCTCAGCATGGAGTAAGCAAAACCAGATACAATACCTGCCATCATGTAGTACAGGGTCCAGTGGGGGAGACAAGATATAGTCCAAAGATCACACCAACAGGCTGGGTGCAGTGGCTCACGCCTGTAATCCCAGCATTTTGGGAGACTGAGACAGGCAGATCACCTGAGGTCAGGAGTTCAAAACCAGCCTGGCCAACATGGCAAAACCCCATCTTTACTAAATAGACAAAAACAAAAAAAAAATTAGCTGGGCAAGGTGGCGGGTGCCTGTAATCCCAGCTACTGGGGAGGCTGAAGCAAGGGAGTTGCTTGAATCCTGGAGGCAGAGGTTACAGTGAGCCGAGATCACACCACTGCACTCTAGCCTGGACGACAGAGTGAGACTCAGTCTCAAAACAAACAAACAAACAAAAAATCACGCCAATAAATATGAAACTATAACGCTGACAAGTGTTATGAGCGTGTAAAGCAGTATATCTTGATCTAGTCTGTGGCTGTGCCTCTGTAAGGGATATTTGAGCTGAGATTGAAGGATAATAGGAGTTACTTGTGAGGGGCAGAGGGGACAAAGCAGCCTAGCATCCTATGGCGAGGAATTAATTCATGCAAAGGCCCTGTGGTTGGAGGAAGTACATGAGCTTGGGAAGCTGCAAGGAAGCCAGTATGGCTGGAAGACAGGAAGTACAGGGGAACATGGCATGATGGTATGAGAGAGGACTATAGAGATGGGAGGGCCAGACCATGCAAGGCCTTGGAAAATGCAAATGAAACAGACTTTCAGACTCTTTAAGTGAGAAACCTAGCAGATTCATACACATGTACTTAACCTACATGCTTATGAGAAAAGATTGAAGTGCCACTAATGCTATTTAATAAATCTTATAAATGTATCATTAAAAATCGGCTGGGTGCAGTGGCTTACACCTGTAATCCCAACACTTTGGGAGGCCGAGGCAGGTGGATCACTTGAGGTCAGGAGTTCGAGACCAGCCTGGCCAACATGGCGAAACCCCATCTCTACTAAAAAAAAAAAAAAAAAAAAAAAAAAAAAAAATAACCAAGGGGGGGGGGTGCATGCCTGTAATCCCAGCTACTCAGGAGGCTGAGGCACGAGAATCACTTGAACCCAGGAAGCAGAGGTTGCAGTAAGCTGAGATCACACCACTGCATTCCAGCCTGGGCAACAAAGCCAGATTGTCTCCAAAAAAAAAAAAATTTTTTTTAAATCTCAATTATCACACTATTACCAGGGCAACAAATTATCAAGTAAGACAAGCAATCACAATTACACATTTAGTTTAGGAAATTGAAGGTTATTTTTATGGGATACTGTAACAATTTCTGAAGCTCAGCTGTACTTGCAAGAATAGATTCATATTAACTGAGAACAGAAGAAAATGGTAACAATTAAGGAAAAACAATCATCTAATTATCCTTATCAGACAGAAACATAAGATTTCTAGTCTTGTGGATATTATCATTTTGAAACCTTCTCAAATCAGAGACGTCGAACTATATTTTATGGCACAGAATGGTATCTCTCCTTCGGTAGCTGCAGGAGATAAAATTAATCCCTAATATTTCAGAGATGATATTTTGCTAGTAATTTGTAGTTAAGAAGATTTTTCACTTTTTAAATATTATACTCCAGAATTCCAGTGAGTAGCATTGTATGAAAGAACAGACCCCAGGGAACTCAAAGTTCACTAAATGAAATAGAGAAAAGGCAGAAGAGGGTTTTATTTAATATATTTGGTGTCGAGGGCCAAGTGATGTCTTTTCTCTATGCCAGTGCTTCTCCACTGAGCATGAGTTTGTCACCTGCTCCAGAGACATTTAGGAGAGTGCAGACATTTTTAGTTCCCACAACTTGAAGGGGTGGAAAATGCTACTGACATCTAATGGATAGAAACCAGAGATACTGTTGCATATCCTATAATACCCAGGATGGCGCCCCTCCTCAACAAAGAATTGTCCAGCCCACATGTTAGTAGTAGCAAGGTTGAGAAGCCTAGTGCTACCTCTTGTACCAATTCTGTGCAAATAAGACTACCTCTGTCCTCATGGGGCTTAAGCCTGTAGAAGAAAATCTACAAACAAATAAGGCTATAGCCTTGTGCATTCTATCAAGGAGGTCAGAAAGGCCTCATTGGAGAGGTGGCACTGGACATGAGCTGATCACAGAACCCTGCTCTCAAACACAGACACCCTCAGGAGGTGCCACAAATGCTAATTCTACATTCGTCTTCAGAGGAAGACAGAGGCTACGAAAGGATCAACAGAGTGGGCTTGGCGAATATAGGTAGAATCCTGGGAAGGAAGGGCTCACAGCATCCAGGCAGCTCTTAGAAGCAGCTCAGAGCTCTGAGAAGTGGGTATGGCTGAGCACGCACCTGAGACACAATGGCATAGAAGAAAGGACATGGGCTTTGGGGTATGGAAGATGTGACTTTAGAGCCTCCCTGTGCCCTTTAATAGTTCTAAAACCCGGCCGGGCATAGTGGCTCACGCCTGTAATCCCAGCACTTTGGGAGGCCGAGATGGGCAGATCACCTGAGGTCAGGAGTTGGAGACCAGCCTGGCCAACATGGTGAAACCCCATCTCTATCAAAAATACAAAAATTAGCTGGTTGTGATGGTGCACACCTGTAATCCCAGCTCCTGGGGGGCTGAGGCAGGAGAATCACTGGAACCCACAAGGCAGAGATTGCAATGAGCCGAGATCTTGCCACTGCATTTCAGCCTAGGTGACAGAGCGAGACTCCGTCTCAAAATAAACAAACAAATAATAAATAAATAAATAAATAAATAAATTTTAAAAATAGTTGTAAGACCCAGAGCAAGTTCATTTTTCTGGACCGCAGTCTCTTCATCTGTAAGAAGACAATAATAGGAGTCCCCCACTTGTAGGGCCAATGTCTAGACTAAATGAGATCATGGGGGTAAAGCATTGGCATACATTAGCTGTTCAGTGAAGCCTTCTTCCTTCTCTTCCCACTCGACACAGGGGAATTCTCTTGATTGCCTGCAAGATTGCCCTCTTGGGGGCGGTAGAAGAGAAGGCAGAAGTCACCTGATACTCAAACCGTCTTAGTTTTGTACCTATCTGCTAGGGTCTCCCTTGACCTTTGCCACTTCATTTCTCTCACATAGTTTCTGAAACCCCCCAGCAGTGAAGTACTGTGCATCCTTGGAGCTGGGGTCCAGGCCTACAGCCACTATGAGATCTTCACAGAGCAGTTCTCCTTTAAGGAGGTAAGTTCCGGGGCGGGGGTGGGAGAGAAGAAGGGGGCGGTCCTTGAGCTGTCTATACTCCTTCACTGCACCACAGGTTATTCTGAAATAATTAAGTTGTGAGCCCCACCTAGACCATTGTTGTATCTTCATGACTTCCCAGAAGGGGATGGATGATAAGAGTCCGGGGAAGATCTGGTTACCTGTTTCCAGTCCTCAGTTCATAGGGCATTTGTCTGAGGATACAGCAAGCCTACTCGGTTAAAAGATTCTTTTATATCTCTTGTATACATTCAGTTGTCCTTTTAGCCCCTGTCTATTATGTTTTTCTTAGGAGAATCCAGAGTTTTTAAGTATTCAAGGTTATGGATCAAGAAACTGGGTGGGATGAGACCTGGAGACCAGTAAGCCACAGCCTCTCTCTTTTGCAGTCTCCATACTGGTCCACCTTCCCTTCTCTGCGGCTCATGCTTCCTCTGGGAATGTTTGATGCTCTTTTATTTTATGTGTGTGTATGAAAGGGATGGAGCAGATTCAAAGTATGATTTAATGATGAAAATAAAACCACTGCCTTGGGAAATATAGACTTAAAATTAGATGAGTGCAAACGTAATTGCAGTTTTTGTTGTTGTTGTTGTTGTTGTTGTTGTTGTTGTTGTTGTTGTTTTCTTCTTTTGAGATGGAGTCTTGCTCCATCGCCCAGGCTAGAGTGCAGTGGCGTAATCTCGGCTCACTGCAACCTCCACCTCCCGGGTTAAAGTGATTCTTGGGCCTCAGCCTCCCCAGTAGCTTGGATTATAGGTGCCCACCACCACGCCTGGCTAATTTTTGTATTTTTTAGTAGAGATGGGGTTTCACCATGTTGGCCAGGCTGGTCTCGAACTCCTGAGGTGATCCACTTGCCTTGTCCTCCCAGAGTTCTGGGATTACAGGCATGAGCCACTGCGCCCGGTTGCCATTACTTTTAATACAAGGAAGAAAACAAAAGAAAAATGCCCTTTTATCTGTTTTCAAAGGCAGTTAATGTTCTCTGATCTTTCCTCTTCAGCTTTTTATAACATAGTTTTAGTCATGTTAGATACGCACCATTTTATATCCTCTCTTACTGAATGTTCCAACATCACTTTTCAGGTTATCTAATTTTTGCATAAAATTTGCATAGTCTTCTATTAAGAAGGGTGAAGAGGTTAACTATGCACTTCTGGCTGGGCAAAATGTTCTGTTTTTCACCTTGCTTGGTGAACATGCTTAGACATAAAGTTTGTTTCTGTATGTATTATATTGCCTTATAAGAAATTCTGTAGGCCTTATTTTCAGTTGACGGGTGAGAAGCCCTTGACCCAAACATCGAAACCTGTCAAGCAAGTCGGCAAGTCCCCAGCTCCTGGCGGGGCCACTGTCCCACCCCCTAACCCCAGCAGCTTTCAGGATTCCAGCTGTAGCTACCATTCTTGGCCTTTTCATTGGCTGTGCCATTTACCTTCAAACTCTTCTGATCTTGAATTTCCTAAGTATCCTTCACCAATCAAGTCATTCCATGAAAAACATTGTCATAAATAATCCTTTGTATGAATCTCCCACCCATTACAACTCCTTTACGGGGTCTCGGACATAAAGTGTGAGTTCCACACAGACTTTACCAGTTATCACTTCCATTTTACAGACATGGAAACTAAGGCTGAATGACATGAAGCAATTTCAGGAAGTAGCAGAGATTGGTTCCAAGTCTACCTGGCTCCAGAACTTGCTCTGCTAATTATTATGCTATTAATATATAATAGCTATTTAGCTATTGAGGCTGTGCATCTTGGCCTGGAAGTGAAATACTTCTACCCTTTTTAAAACGGGAAAGTGGTAGAGAATGCTGATTTTCAAAGACCTGGCCAGATGTCTAAGTTAATGCTGTACCCCTGATCAAATGTCCATTCTCCATGGGGAATGATTTACGAGTGATTTAGATAACCATCAGCCTCTATCCCAGAGTAGTTCAACTTTCCCTTCGCATCCCTGGGCTCAGTGTAACATAAGCAGCCAAAAAATGGCACTAGTGTCCTTCTTGTTACTCCCAATGAAGGTGAGGATATGGAACCGCACCAAAGAAAATGCAGAGAAGTTTGCAGACACAGTGCAAGGAGAGGTACAGGTCTGTTCTTCGGTCCAGGAGGCTGTGGCAGGTGCAGATGTGATCATCACAGTCACCCTGGCAACAGAGCCCATTTTGTTTGGCGAATGGGTGAAGCCAGGGGCTCACATCAATGGTAAGTAGAGTGGCTCCATAAGGCATGATGGGTGGTGGCCAGGCTACTCTCTAGACTGGACCAGTTGGCTCCATCTGTAGAGTTAGTTTATTCATGCAGAATGCCCAAGCTATTTAAGGGCCTTGAAAATGTGTGAGATTGAAAAAAACAATATTTGGCCAGGTGCAGTGGCTCATGCCTGTAATCCCAGCACTTTGGGAGACTGAGGCAGGTGGATTGCTTGACGCCAGGAGTTTGAGACCAGCTTGGTCAACATGGCAAAACCCCGTCTCTACTAAAAATACAAACGTTAGCGAGGCCTGGTGGCTTGCACCTGTAGTCCCAGCTACTCATGAGGCTGAGGCACAAGAATGGCTTGAACTCAGGAGGCAGACGCAGTGAGCCAAGATTGTGCCACTGTACTTTAGCCTGGGCAACAGAGTGAGACTCTGTCTTAAAAAACAAACAAACAATATTTGCTCCAAAAACTGTAAAAGGGAAATTACAAATCTGAAACTAATGAATATTTAATGTTCTATAAAATGTAAATTGTTTTTCTTTTTTTGAGACAGGGTCTCACTCTGTCACTCAGGCTGAAGTGCAGTGGCGAGATCTCAGCTCACTGCAACTTCTGCCTCCTGGGTTCCAGCGATTCTCCCACCTCAGCCTCCCGAGTAGCTGGGACTACAAGCATGTGCTACCATGCCCAGCTAATTTTTTGTAAGTTTTGGTAGAGACGAGGTTTCACCATGTTGGCCAGGCTGGTCTCGAACTCCTGACCTCAAGCAATCTACCCACTTCAGCTTCCCAAAGTGCCGGGATTGATTACAAGTATGAGCCACTACGCCTGGCCATAATATGTAAAATTATGGTAAATGGTAATTCACAGCTCAATTCTGAACTGTGATGGAGTTTAAATCACAGAGGCCAAATGAGTCATTTGTTCTTAACACTAAGAATTATAAAACTTTAAATTTCTTTTGTTCTGTAATTTTTTATGTGACACGCATATGCTTTTTAATATGTGTGATAGGACAAGGGGCAGGAGAGGCTACTCCAGACATGAGGGTGCCCGGGGCCTCTGTAGACCTTCAGATGGCTCTGGGTGTTATAGCAAGAGCTGGTCTATATCTAATACTATTGCAGGTGCTGTCCCAAATTCTTTGTATAATTCTTTGTATATTAAATGACATTATTCTGTTTATATTAAATGACATTATTCTATGTATAATGTCATTTAATACTTATAACTAACTTACAAGGCAGGAACTACTATCATAAACCCCATTTTACAGGGGGATAAACCAAGGCATGGAGAAATTATATAACTTTTCCAAAGTCACACATTTTTGGTTTTTTTTTTTTGAGATGGAGTCTCACTCTGTCACCCAGGCTGGAGTGCAGTGGCATGATCTCGGCTCACTGCAACCTCTGCCACCCAAGTAAAGTGACTCTCCTGTCCCAGCCTCCCGAGTAGTTGAGATTACAGACACGCGCCACCATGCCCAGCTACATTTTTTGTATTTTTAGTAGAGATGGGGTTTCACCATGTTGTCTAGACTGGTCTCGAACTCCTGACCTCAGATGGTCTGCCCACCTCAGCCTCCCAAAGTGCTGGGATTACAGGTATGAACCACTGCGTCCAGCCCAAAATCAGAGGTTCTTGATGACAGAACTGGGATTTGAACTGAGGCACTCTATCCTCAGAGTCCAAGCTTTAAATAATACTCATAATTGCCTTCCAACAGGAAGACTGAATTCTGGTGAGCACAGCAGGCAAATTCTAGAGGATTTAAAGATGGTCTCGGTGCCCTGTGTTTTAGTGACAAGCACATGGTGTGAACTCAGAAGCTAAGAGCTTTGCACACGTGGGCAGATGAGCAGGCGAGAGCCAAGTAAAATGATGACGTATTCAATCATACATTCTGACTGAATCTCTACCGTGTGCCAGGCACTCTTCTAGATGCTGGGGATGCCACAATAACCAGACAGTCAAGGTCGTTGGTTTCCTGGTGGTTAATTTCAGTGAGGAGAGATAGACAACAAACGAACACCTAGAGGAATTAGATAGTTCTGGCTAAAGACGAGACCGGAAAGAACAAGGCCCTGAGTGATAGAGGCTGGTGGTGGAAGTGGAAGGTAGAAGCAGAGAGAGGTGTTTTCAATAGGGTTATCTGAGAAGCTCTCTAAGATGTGGGTTTTGAGCTGTGACCTGAATGAAGAGGAAGAGCTAGCCATGCCAATAGCTGATCAGATCAGCTGAAGCTGTCCCCAAGAGAGAACAGCAGATGCAAAGGCCTTGAGTGTGGAAGCGAACATGGCATGTTTGAGGAAGGGATCAAAGTAATTTGAAAGTCTCAGATTTCCACCAGCATGGGACTTGTGGTCAGATTGGGTCCAGGGAATGGGTAAGAGGTGAGTCGGGGCTGAGTTTATGGACAATAAGACCATTTCTGGAAGGACTTGGGAAATCAAAGGGAAACCTGTTCATGGTGAAATGGGTTTCCAAGGCTGCACCTTCAGGAAGACGGACTTGATTCTTTTTTCCCCCAGCTTAAAACAACACATTATTATCATCTCACAGTTCCCGTGGTTCAGGAGACTGGGCGTAGGTAGCTGGATCCTCTGTGCAAAGTCTCACGAAAAAAGAAATTGGGCGACACCCGGGCTACAATCTCATCTCATGCTCAGGGGATCCTCTTCCAGGCTCCCACAGTGTGGCAGGATTCAGTTCCTTACATTGGAGGATGGGGGAGCCCCTTTCCTTGGGGCCATTCTCAGCTCCCAGAGAAGACCCAAATTCCCTGTCATATGGACTCTCCATCCTCACATCTATCCACAGAGAATCTCCCTTATGTTGGATCCCTCTCTCACTTGGAATCACCCTCCAGGAAGGGCTGACTTGATTTTGAGTCAAGCCATCACTTCTGTTTTCCTGGCCCAGGGACAAGATTGGTTTATGTGTTCACAGAGGCAACACATACATTTAAGAAAAATGTGTCACAAGCGCAGACAACAGGGAAACACCAACAGATTCTACTTAGTTTACAGCTCGGCGGAGTGACAGGCCCAGTTCCAACCTCCCCCATGCCTCCCTCCTCCTGCCCCTACACCCTGTCAGCCTGTCTTCGACCCTCACTCATTTAGCCTCATCATAGCCAAGCCAGAGGCTTGTCTGAGTCAGGCCTCTCTCTCTTCACTGCCTGGCCTACCTCCATCCGCCTGAGTGACCTCACACAACCCTTTGAGAACTTGCCCCGCTCATAAGCGGTGGTTATGCGGCAGAAAAAGTCCAGTGAGAAGGAGTGGCCTGAGAAAGGGGGATTTTGTTCCCACCAGCTTATGATTTATTTACAAGCTTCCTTAGCTAGTGCTTTTGTTCTATAGAACTCTCTGCACAAACAACCTTCAAGATGGACATTTTTACACAACTGTCTTTGGAAATTAGAATGAAGGAGAACAGAACGGGAGGGAACAAATGGAGAAAACTGGGCGGCAGCGGAAGAAGGCATATAAATGCTGTCTTATATTTGTATAAGGCTTTATAGCAGTTTTCAAAGACTAGCCGGCCAGGGGCTGGATCCAGTCAGCAGATGTGTTTGGTTTGGACCATAGAGTGATCTAAAACTCAAGGAGTGACATATGCAAATAGATTTCCTGTTTCTCTTTTACGAAAACAACTGGGGTGTATCTGGTAACAGTGGATCTACATTCACACATGGTAATGATTAGCTGGAGCTGAACAATGACTGTCCCCTTCGGAAGGGCCCGCTGGCTTCTCCACCCCTCAGTCTCCACCACATCTAATCCAGTCCCTCTGACCAGCTTTGCTCATTTTCATTACCTCCCTGGCCTTGCAGTCATTTGGTGGCAGCCTCTGCATTCTCCTGTGTCCCAGTGCCAGGGGGCAAGACACCTTGGATTCGTCATTCTGGTCCTGGACTCCACAGAGGATGAGGATAATTCAGGGCCAGGATGAAGTCAGAAGTCAGTTTTCTTTCTGCTAAGACTTCTCCATGACCCTGATACTGGGCTTTTTTTTTTTTTTTTTTTTTTTTGGTCATGAGTTAAGAGAGAACTGGGGGTGAGGAGAAGGAAAGGGGCACGGTGGCACGTGCCTGTGGTCCCAACAGTTTGGGAGGCTGAGGGCGGGAGGATCACTTGTGCTCAGGAGTTTGAGGCTGTGGTGAGTTTTTGTTTGTTTGTTTTTTGAGATGGAGTCTCGCTCTGTCGCCTGGTTTGGAGTGCAGTGGCGCAATCTTGGCTTGCTGCAACCTCCGACTCCCAGGTTCAAGAGATTCTCCTGCCTCAGCCTCCCAGGTAGCTGGGATTACAGGCGTGTGCTACCATGCCCCTCTAATTTTTGTATTTTAGTAGAGACAGGGTTTCACCATGTTGGCCAGGCTGGTCTTGAACTCCTGACCTCAAGTGATCCACCCACCTCAGCCTTCCAAAGTGTTAGTATTACAGGTGTGAGCCACTGCGCCCAGCCCGTGGTGAGTTCTGATTGCACCACTACACTCCAGCCTGGACAACAGAGTGAGACCCTCTCTCCAAAAAGAAAAAAATAGATATTAAAAGAACTGGTTAAGGGTGAGGAATGGGAATGATGGAGATCAAGAGGAGAATGGGGTATGAATAAACTCCATGTGATGTCTCTGTTTCAGGATTTTTGTGAGGAAGTTGTTGCTCCCGTTAAGCAGAAGAGGTGTGAAAGCACAGGGGCTCTCTCAGACCTAGATTCACCCATTAGATCCTTCACCTTGGCAAACACCTTTGCTTCTTTGAGCCTCCATTTGTGCATCTGTTAAGTGAGAACCAGACTTTGAAATGTACTTGTGAGAACTATAAATAGTATGTGCAAAACATCCCACAGATAGTAGACACCCTGTAAATGAATGCTGTGTCGCCTCAAAATCTTTTGGCAATGACGTGGGATATGGACTAGAAAGGCAAAATGGTAGGTAGTATTTTTTTTTTTTCTTTGAGATGCAGCCTCACTCTGTTGCCCAGGCTGGAGTGCAGTGGCATGATCTTGGCTCACTGCAACCTCTGCCTCCCAGGTTCAAGCGATTCTCGTGCCTCAGCCTCCAGAGTAGCTAAGACTACAGGCGTGAGCCACCACACCTGGATAATTTTTTGTATTTTTAGTAGAGACAGGGTTTTACCATGTTGGCCAGGCTAGTCTCAAACTCCTGGACTCAAATGATCCGCCTGCCTCAGTCTCCCAAAGTGCTGGGATTACAGGTGTGAGCCATCACACCCGGCCTATTTCTTAATAAGGTATTTGGTCTTACTGCTTGGGAGAGGCATGGCCTGGGGGACGAGGGGGTATTTTGAATCTGAGTGTGCTCACAGGTCCTTTGTTCACCTCTCTCCTATGCTTTGGCTTTCTTTGTAGCCTTTGGCACTAATCCTGGGCTTAGGGTCTGTTTTGCTGTCTCTTAGCTGTCGGAGCCAGCCGACCTGACTGGAGAGAACTGGATGATGAGCTCATGAAGGAAGCTGTGCTGTACGTGGATTCCCAGGAGGCTGCCCTGAAGGAGTCTGGAGATGTCCTGTTGTCAGGGGTGAGGCTCTTCTGACCTGGGTCAGGGCTGCCACCTGGCTGGCCTCACCTGAATCCCAGGGTTTCATTAACTTCCCTTCCAGTTAGGTCTGCTCGAGACCTCAGTCACCCCATCTCCTTTTAGGGGAGGGAGCTCCTAAACATTTTGCAACCCTCTTTAATTCCATTGCAGAAAAATGTGGGCATTATAGGTGGTGACATGTGTGTTCCTGGAAGAAGCTCAATGGATTTTAATTTTTTGCTAGGCTGTCCTATAAAGCAGTGGGATTGGAAGCTTCTTGCAACCTGGAAACCTTCCCAATGTGGCCAACACGATAAGACTGTGTTGCCCACCTTCTGGCCTCATTTTACTGTTATAATCAGCATCAAAACAAGAAGGGAGCTGCTGGCATGCATGTTCAGATAAGAGCATGTCTATTTCCTCACTGACACAATGATCTTGGCAGGACAACTCCCTGGACACCAACTTGAATCTCTGTGTTTATGGTATCCCAAAAGCAAATGCCACCCCAAAAGGATTTAGGGGGCCAGCCTCTTCCCTAATATCATTCAGTATACAAAGAATAATTTTTTTTGAATCAAATTTCTCTCTTATCCAGTTCAGGGACTCCCTGGGCTGGCTTCAAAAGTCAACCCTGAACAGACTTTAGCTTCATGCCTGGGTCAGCGTATGTTTGTTTCCTAGGCCGAGATCTTTGCTGAGCTGGGAGAAGTGATTAAGGGAGTGAAGCCAGCCCACTGTGAGAAGACCACGGTGTTCAAGTCTTTGGGTAAGATCCACTGCTCCCTGGGCACAAATCCAACTAGAGCACAAGGCAGGTTCACCCGCTGGTGGGAAGAGCAATGACCACCAGACTCTGCAGCTGAATCATTGTGCTCCATCATTCAGGTCAATTATTTACATGGCTTAGCCTAGTGATGAAGCCCATGAACTCTGGAACTGAGCAGTCCTGGGTCAGAGTCCCTTCCCTGCCACTCAAAGGCATGTGTCCTTAGGCAAGTGATCTGACCTCTCTAGGTCACAGTTTCTTCACCACCTGTTACGAGTGAGGATTAGGTGGGATGTGCATATAAAATGAATCAGTTAGGTGCAGATCTTAATGAAACTCAGAAGGTACCCTTCAGAGATGGAGCGGGCAGGGAACTAAGATGTTAAAAGACAGGATCCTTAAGGGAAATGGCAGAGACCCAACCTGAAAGAGAGTCAGATGGAAAGTATAGCCTGAGCCCTGTTCATTCCCTCCTTCCCTACTCTCTCACTTGCTGCTTCGAGGAGGGCTTCCACCGGGAGCCTCCTACCACCTGAGTTGTATGGGGTACCTTATAGAAGCCCAACAAAGGGTGGGGTCCCGGTGGCCAGTCTGTCCCTTGCCCCAGGTCCTCTTCCACACTATGAGATTGAAGGAAACAGAAGTACATGGGAATAGGCTGAGCTCGGTGGCTTACGCCTATAATCCCAGAGCTTTGGGAGGCCGAGGAGGGCAGATCATTTGAGCTAAGGAGTTTGAGACCAGTCTGGCCAGCATGATGAAACTCTGTCTCTACTAAAAATACAAAAATTAGCCAGGCGTGGTGGTGTACATCTGCAATCCCAGCTACTTGGGAGGTTGAAGCAGGAGAATCACTTGAACCTGGGAGGCGGAGCTTGCAGTGAGCCAAGATCGCGCCATTGCACTCCAGTCTGGGCGACAGAGCGAGACTCTGTCTCAAAAAAAAAAAAAAAAAAAAAAAAAAAAAAAAAAAAAAAAAAAAAAAGAGTGTCCTCTGTCACCTCTCATGACCTTCCATACTTCATAATCAAGCAGCAAAAGAGTTAATGCCTGGCAGAGCATCAAGAGTGTTCTGACCACCCAGAGCCCATGCCATTGGTTAAGTATGCATACCTTGCAGGTTGGTAAATGTCTTTAAAATCTCTCATATACTGGAAGACAAAGGCAATAAAACTTTATCTGGAGCCTGGTTCAAAGACATCACATGGATCCAGTTTTGTCTGAAAGCTTCAGAGGTCATGGCAGATCAGAGGTCAGCCAGCCCCCACTTAAGGAGCCAAAATGCTGCAGAAACTTGTTCTGTTGTTTCTGGCAATTTTTGCTTTCTTACTTTTGGGGATTAGTTTATTGGCACATCATTTCACCTAATGGATGCACATCAAGCACCTAATTATGTATCTGCGCTGGGTGCAGAGGTTAAGGTGTCTACCAAAACTACAAGACAGAGGGGAGCTGCCAAAGGATGCAGCGTTCGAACTGGACCAAGGGTCAGCAGACTGCAGCCTGTGGGCCAGACCCGCCCGCCTTCCTGCTTTTGTGTGGCCTATGAGCTTGAAATGGTTTTTAGATTTTCAAATGATCGGGGGGAGAAAATATTTCATGATGTATGAAAGTGATACAGAATTCAAGCTTCAGTTCCATACGTAATTTCACTGATACAGAGTCAGGCTCTTTTGTCTACCTGTTGGCTGTACTTTCTACTCTAAAGGCAGAGTTGAATAATTGTAGTAGAGACCCTGTGGCCCACAAAGCCTAAAAGATTTACTGTCTGATTCTTTTAGAAAGTTTGCCCAGGCTGGGCCTGGTGGCTCATGCCTGTAAGCTCAGCACTTTGGGAGGCCGAGGCGGGTGGATCACCTGACAGGAGTTCAAAACTAGCCTGGCCAACGTGGTGAAAGCCCAACTCTACTAAATATACAAATATATATATATATATTTAGCCAGACCTGGTGGCATGCGCCTGTAATCCCAGCTACTCAGAAGGCTAAGGCAGGAGAATCGCTTGAACCTGGGAGGTGGAGGTTGCAGTGAGCCAAGATCACCCCACTGCACTCCAGCCTGGGCGACAGCGAGACTCTGTCTCAAAAAAAAAGTTTGCTCAGCCCTGAGCTAGATTTAGAAGGACACACAATTTTTTGGTGGGTGTTTCTTAGTGTCATATTCTCTGCCCCTTTGTGGACCATCTAAGCCTGAACTCACCTCTGAGTATCAGTCCTCATTATTCCAATGGGCATTGGCAACATGGACACATATCAGGAAACTGCCAGCCATGGGACCTGGGGTGTTTCAGGAAAAGTTGTTCTGACCAAAGGTGAACCAAATTTCTGTCTATTCCAGGAATGGCAGTGGAAGACACAGTTGCAGCCAAACTGATCTATGATTCCTGGTCATCTGGTAAATGAAACAAAGGAACTTGGTGTTGAGATGGATGCTCGAGGAATGTTGCTGCTGGTTCTCATAATTTCTAGAGTAAATGAGGGAGTCCAGTCCCCAGTGAACTCTCCTTTTGTGCTTACTGCGTTTTACCTTAAGTGCTGAGATCCTCATTTATGTTTGTCATTGGAAAGCAAAACTAGCCATTTCTTCTGCTATACCAAGTTATAATAGCATTCATTTCCCTTTATATTTCCCTGAAATAAAGCACTTTCCAATTCTGCAGTGTTTGCTTCGGTAACTTCTATTCCTATCACAAAGAAACTGAGAGGGATCAGATGCTTCTATTCACTCCCTGGGGCAGCTCCACTGGCTATAATGAAATTTCTTTTATATTTATTATTGTTTTGAGACAGTCTCTCTCTGTCGCCCAGGCTGGAGTACAGTGGCGTGATGTTGGCTCACTGCAACCTCTGCCTCCCGGGTTCAAGCAATTCTCCTGCCTCAGCCTCAGCCTCCCGAGTAGCTGGGACTACAGGCGTGCAACACCACACCCAGCTAATTTTTGTATTTTTAGTAGAAATGGGGTTTCACCATGTTGGCCAGGCTGGTTTCGATCTCTTGACCTCGTGATCCACCTGCCTTGGCCTCCCAAAGTGCTGGGATTACAGGTGTAAGCCACTGTGCCCAGCCTCTTTTCTTTTTTCTTTTTACAGATACAACTCACATACTCTAAGATCTACTATTTTAAAGTATACAATTCAGTGTTTTTGTTTTTGTTTTCTTTAGATGGAGTTTCACTCTTGTTGCCTAGGCTGGAGTGCAATGGCACGATCTCAGCTCACTGCCACCTCCGCTTCCCGGGTTGAAGCGATTCTCCTGCCTCAGCCTCCCAAGTAGCTGAGATTACAGGTGCACGCCACCATGCCCGGCTAATTTTTGTATTTTTAGTAAAGATGGGGTTTCACCATGTTGTCCAGGCTGGTCTCGAACTCCTGACCTCAGGTGATCCGCCCACCTCGGCCTCCCAAAGTGTTGGGATTACAGGCGTGAGCCACCACGCCCGGCCTTTTTTTTTTTTTTTTTTTTTTGAGACAGGATATTACTCTGTCGCCTGGCTGGAGTGCAGTGATGTGATCACGGCTCAGTAAAGCCTTGACCTTCTGGGCTCAAGCGACCCTTCCATATAGCTGAAATGACAGGCGCATACCACTATGCTCGGCTTTTTTTTTTTTTTTTTTGAGAAGGAGTCTCATTCTGTCGTCTGGGCTGGTTGCAATGGCACGATCTCAGCTCACTGCAACCTCCGCCTCCTGTGTTCTGGCGATTCTCCTGCCTCAGCCTCCTGAGTAGCTGGGATTACGGGTGTCCACCACTACGCCTGGCTAATATTTTGTATTTTTAGTAGAGATGGGGTTTCACCATGTTAGTCAGGCTGGTCTCGAATTCCTGACCTCGTACTTTGCCTACCTCAGCCTCCCAAAGTGCTGGGATTACAGGCATGTGCCACCGCACTGGCCTCAGGCAACTTTTTTATTTTTTTGAGAGATGAGATCTCACTATGTGGCCTAGGCTGGTCTCAAACTCCTGGGCTCAAGCAATCCTCCTGCCTTGGCCTCCCAAAGTGCTGGGATTACAGGCATGAGCCCCCCACCTAGCCTAGTCATTTCTTATAAGTGAAATTCTACAATATGTAGTCTTTTGTGTCTGACTTCTTAACATTTTAAGGAAAAATGGAATTTCTGTATAGATCAGGGCTCCTTTGGTCATAAGTGGTAGAGACTACAACTCAAACTACCTTAAGCTGAATGAATGGAGAATGGGATTTATTGGCTCTTGTAATTAGGAACACACAGGTAACTGGTTTCAGCTACAGCTGTATTCAGGGGCTCCAACTGTCACCAGGGCCTGGTCTTCTTCCCCATTGGCTCCATTATCAAGTTCTCCCTGGTAGTGGCAGGACATTGGTCAGCAGCTCCTGAATTATATCCTGTCCTCTTGAGCAACTGAGCATAAATATTCTCTTCTCTTACAGTTAGATGTTCCAGAACTGAGAGTTACTGGACCATCTAGGTCACATGTCTATTCCTGAGCCTAACATTGTGGCTGAAAGACATGGACTAGATGGGTTGAGATGGCTTATGCCTGTAATCCCAGCACTTTGGGAGGCTAAGGCAGGAGGATCGCTTGAGCCCAGGAGTTTGAGACCAGCCTGGGCAACATAGCAAGACCTCATCTCTTAAAGAGATGGAATACTCTGGCCAGGCTCAAGCCTTCTACCTATTCTCAAACCATCACATTGTCCAGGGGGATCACATGCTCACCCTTGAGTCAGAAGTGCAATCTGCACATCTGCCCACATGAGCTGACGGAGGGAAGGTGTCTCTTACGAAAACGAGGACTGGATAGTTGAAAGGCAAAATCTACAGATATCCACTACAGTATCTGTGTTGAAAGAGCCATTAAAGATCATCTAGTCGATCTTCAACTGATGGACGGGGAAACTGAGGTGCAGAGATGCTTTCTCCAGGCCCCCTGAATTACTAGAACTGTGTTATCCTTGTCCTGCCAAAGGCCCTGTTCAAACCCCACTCTGACACTAGCCTCACCCCACCCCTTTGCTTATTGCTACTCCAAGGCTGGTTTTCAGATAAGTCAGCAGCAAAGCATGCTTGGCTCTGTTTTTCTGCCCATACTCCTCCTGGGAAGGACTCACGCTCCAGGTGGCTTAGCCAAAAGTTTATCATATTTGCCAGACTGGACAGGGGTCTTTGTGCTGAAACAAAATGCCCACCTGATCTGATTCTGCGTATCTCAAGTGACTATGGAGTCTTTCTGGGGAATCCTAATGGTCACCACCCTAAAGCATGTTTAGAGAAGAGCGTGGAATGATGAGAATATTCATATTTTTTTCTTTCATTCTTTTCACAAGAGCCCCTGTCATAACCCTGTGCTAGGATACTAAGATACAACAGAAAAGTAGTCCTTAGTCCCAGAGAACACAACCCCAAAGAGAAGACAGATGTTAAAAAAAAATTACAATAATTTGGTGTTACAGGAACATGGTTCAGGGTCCTTGCAGGAAATGCAGATGTTCCTTGACTTATGATACAGTCGTGTCCCAATAAATCCATCAAAAGTTGGAAATATGTGGCTGAGCACGGTGGCTCATGCCTGTAATCCCAGCACTTGGGGAGGCTGAGGTGGGTGGATCACCTGAGGTCGGGAGTCCTAGAACAGCCTGGGCAACATGGTGAAACCCTGTCTATACTAAAAGTACAAAACTTAGCTGGGTGTGGTGGTGTGCGCCTGTAGTCCCAGCTACACAGGAGGCTTAGGCAGGAGAATTGCTTGAACCCAGGAGGCAGCGGCTGCAGTGAGCCGAGATTATGCCAGTGCACTCCAGCCTGGGTGACAGAGCGAGACCCTGTCTCAAAAAAAGTTGGAAATGTGTCAAAAATGCATTTAAAACACCTACCAAACATGATAACTTAGGCTTGCCTACCTTAAATGTGCTCAGAACACTTACATTAGCCTACATTTGAGCAAAATCATCCGGTAACACAGTACACTGTTCACTAGCAATTGATTATCCTGGTGATCATGTGGCTGACTGGCAGCTGTGGCTCGCTGCCTCTGCCCAGCATACAGAGAGAGTATCTTACCAGTTTCCACTGAATGCATATCACTTTCACACCATCGTAAAGTCAAAAAATCTTAAGTTGAACCACTGTAAGTCAGGAACTGTCTGTAGATGCCACACTCAAAAGGCGCGATTGAAGAGAATAGAGACTGTTTAGGAAGAAGCACCCCAGGGTTAGCAACAGTAGGAAATCACTACCACTGCTAAGCTTGAAAGAGCGGTTAGTGAAACCCAGAAACAACTAGAACTGTAGCAGAGGGCTGCCAGATGGGAGAGGTGAGCTTAGATGAAGGCAGCTGCTGCCCTGAAAAGAAGAAACAGGTGGAATAAATGCCTCAATCTTTCTTCCACCTTCTGGTCTCTTGTTAGCACCTCCCATTGGCCAAACCCAACCAGGATCCCAAGGGCAAAGGAGTCCTTTGATGCAGTCCAGAGGCCAACCACCTGGGACACAAAGTAGGGTGGAAAATAGTAGAGAGAAGTTCTGGAGAGGCAAACAAAGACAGCTTGCACAGCTAGGAAGTTACTCAACCCAGACTAGGGGCAGAGAGAGAGGGTATGTCTACCAATGAGGATGGCTATATGGAGGAAGACTTTTCCAGGGAGAAGGGTGATGGTGTGCTAAGGCACAGGCATATGAGAGGCGTGTATTCAGGAAATCTAGTATAGCTGAAATTAGGGGACAGGGAGAGGAATGGTGAGGATGGGACCAGAGGTTTGGAGGAGAGAATAGGGCTCTTTAACATGTGGGCCTCCTGTGTGGTGGTGAGAGTTTGAAAAGCAATGGGGCTGAGCCCGGTGGCTCATGCCTGTAATCTCAGGATTTTGGGAGGCCAAGGCGGGTGGATCACCTGAGGTCGGAGGTTCGAGACGAGCCTGACCAACATGGAGAAATACAACATTAACCAGGCTTGGTGGCACATGCCTGTAGTCCCAGCTACTCAGGAGGCTGAGGCAGGAGAATCGCTTGAACCCAGGAGGCCAAGGTTGTGGTGAGCTGAGATGGCACCATGGCACTCCAGCCTGGGCAACAGCAGCAAAACTCTGTCAAAAAAAAAAGAAAAGAAAAGAGGAAAAAGAAAGAAAGAAAGAAAAATAGAAAAAGAAAAAAGAAAAGCAATAGGAAGGTAGAAAATGACAAGAGACTTGCATACTAAAAAAATTACATGACTCGGCCAGGCGCGGTGGCTTACGCCTGTAATGCCAGCACTTTGGGAGGCTGAGGCAGGTGGATCACGAGGTCAGGAGATCGAGACCATCCTGGCTAACACGGTGAAACCCCGTCTCTACTAAAAATAAAAAAAAAATTAGCTGGGCATGATGGCAGATGCCTGTAGTCCCAGCTACTCAAGAGGCTGAGGGAGGAGAACGGTGCGAACCCGGGAGGCGGACCTTGCAGTGAGCGGAGATCGTGCCACTGCACTCCAGCTTGGAAGACAGAGCAAGACTCCATCTCAAAAAAAAAAAAAGAAAAAAAAAAGATTACATGACTCAACCAGCCTTGTGGAGAATGAAATAAGACAGATAAGTATACTTACAGCAATCTAGTGAGTGATGGTCGGGGGCAGGAACCAATAGGTCATCTTGCAAACATCAAAGAGGATTTAGCTCTGAGACATATTGAAAGGTTGAAAGGGCCTGGTGACCAATTGGGTGATGAAAAGAAGTATTGGGTTAAATTTTCCGTTTACGAAAAATGGAGATTTAGAGCTGCGTGTTTCAATGCAGCTGAAACAGAGCACGATCACTATTTGGGTCTGGATAACTCATTGTTATCCAGATGATAACAATGGTTATCATCTGTCCTGTACATTCTAGGATGTTTAGCACCCATTGTTTCTACTGACTGGATGTCAGTGGCACCACTGTTCCCCTATCATGGCCATCAAAAATGTCTCCAGATATTGCCAGATGTCCTCTAGGAGACACAGGGCAAAATCATCCAAGTTGAGAATTGCCAACTTGGAAGAAAATGGGTTCAGTCCTGGATACATTGCATCTGGAGTACTTGTGAGACGTGTGAGAAGAGATGTCAGGTAAGACTTGGGCTTATGGATTCGGTGCCCAAAGCAATGGTCTGGGCTGGTAACTTGGACTTAGGAATTATGAGCATTTAACTGACCTGTATTACACAATGGCCTGGAATATAAGCACAATACACATTTACCACACCATAACTTCTCAAACTCTCCTCTTAGTGAAATGCTCCCAACAGCTTTTCCCTCTTGTTGACTTTTATGTCAAGCTACATAGAGGTGAAAAAGAGGGGCCAGGTGGCTGGGGTGATCAGATATTATTGGATTGATCTATTCTGAGCATCTAGTTTAAGAGATGGAAGTTTGAGATCAGTGAGTACTTGAAGCTCGTCCTGGTTCATAATCCTCTTGTCTTTGTCTCTCATCAAGGCCTTTATATTGCTCTGGCATCTTCTCTTAGGCCCCTGTAGTTGGTATTTAGTTTGAAAGATCTGGAATTCTTAGAACATTGATAACCTCTTATAACATGGTATAAACCTTTTTTTTTTCTTTTTTTTTTTTTTTTTTGAGATGGAGTCTCGTTCTGCCACCCGGGCTGGAGTGCAGTGGCCGGATCTCAGCTCACTTCAGCTCACTGCAAGCTCCGCCTCCCGGGTTCACGCCATTCTCCTGCCTCAGCCTCCCGAGTAGCTGGGACTACAGGCGCCCGCCACCACGCCCAGCTAGTTTTTTGTATTTTTTAGTAGAGACGGGGTTTCACCGTGTTAGCCAGGATAGTCTTGATCTCCTGACCTCGTGATCCACCCGTCTCGGCCTCCCAAAGTGCTGGGATTACAGGCTTGAGCCACCGCGCCCGGCCACCTTTTTTATTATATAGCAATACTCTGTGATGGAGAGACTATATCCTTGATGCTGAGAACTTTGGAGAACCCTCACCTATTAATTCTGTCAATCATAAAAGAAAAGAACCTCCAAGAAGAGCATAAAGGTACCTGATGAGACCCCTAGGGACAAACATCTCCTAAAAAGGGATGAGAGTCAATGTTCAAGTTCATTTCTACTAACCCGAGTGATGGCTCTCTTGCTATGATGTAGTTAGGGCAGGACGGGGAGCAAGTATCTCATTAGGCAGATTCCGGACAATAGGTGAAGCGGAGATTCTGGCATCTATGATGATGAAATATAACAGTGGCAGGCTCAGACTACAAACTTTTCTGGCGCTTTCTATTTGTCAACTGCTTCTGTGCACATTAATGAAGGCAAGCAAAACTTCAGTTTATTCCACAAGATATGGTATTTGTAAACAATCATCCCCTAATGCAACATATTTATTCAATGGCTAACAAGCTTTCTGAATATATTCATTGAGGAAGAATAAGCCAATTGTTCATCAGATTTGAGCATTTGTATCCTCCCCTAAACTTGAATCCTCCATGATGCCTCTTGAAGTAACCCAAACAGATGTGCATCAGAAAGCAAGCTGAAGATAAACAGCTGTTTCTGTATTATATCCAGAAGCAACAGTAAATTCCACTGGATGTAAGTCAGGCTGTGGAGATCTAATGGAGCTTAGCTATTCAGTGGGGTTTCAGTTTAAATTTGGGATTGCCACTAAAAAAATGTCAGCAGCAGTGTTGTCCATTTCTTTCTTTCTTTTTTTTTTTTTTTTTTTTTTGAGATGGTGTCTCACTCTTGTCGCCCAGGCTGGAGTACAGTGGTGTGATCTCAACTCACTGCAACTTCCACCTCTTGGGTTCAAGCGATTCTCTTGCCTCAGCCTCCCGAGTAGCTGGGATTACAGGCATACGCCACCACGCGCGGCTAATTTTTGTATTTTTAGTAGAGATGGGTTTCCGCCATTTTGGTCAGGCTGGTCTTGAAATCCTGACCTCAAGTGATCTGCCTGCCTGGGCCTCCCAAAGTGCTGGGATTACAGGAGTGAGCCAAGTGTTGTCAGTTTCTATCGCGGAAGCTACAGGTATTCAGATATGCAGCAGTGGTGACAAACAACAGTAAATAAAACGTGTACATAGTAAGTATGAAAATGTGAAATTTCCTTTTACAATCAAACCTTCCCTCCAAAGAACTTAGTTGTTGTTTTTTTTTTTTTTTCCTTAAGTTTCAGTAGGTGTTTAACTTTAAAAAACTCATCAGTTGCAGTTGGCCAGACTTTTTTTTCTGTATTTTTCTTGGTCTCCTCCCTGCCCCTCTTACTTAGGACTGTATTATTCTGCTAGGACTGCCGTAACAAAATGCCACAGACTGGGTGGCTTCAACAACAGAAGTTTATCAACAGAAGTTTATTTTTTCACACCTTTGGAGGCTGGAAGTCCAAGATCAAGGTGTTGGCAGGGTTAGTTTCTCCTGAGGCCCCTCTCCTCGGCTTGCAGATGGCTGCCTTCTCACGTGGCCTCACTGTGTCCCTTCCACCTACGTGTCTCTTCCTCTTCTTAGGACACCAGTCCTAGGCTGGGTGCTGTGGCTCGCGCCTGTAATCCCAGCGCTCTGGGAGGCCGAGGCAGGTGGATCACCTGAGGTCAGGAGTTCAAGACCAGCCTGGCCAACATGGTGAAACCCTGTCTCTACTAAAAATACAAAAAATTAGCCAGGCGTGGAGGTACACACCTGTAATCCCAGCTACTCAGGAGGCTAAGGCATGAAAATTGCTTGAACTTGGGAGGCAGAGGTTGCAGTGAGCTGAGATCATGCCACTGTACTCCAGCATGGGTGACAGAGCAAGGCTCCATCTCAAAAAAAAAAAAAAAAAAAAAAAAAGAAAAAAGAAACACATCCCTTATGGGTTTGGGGCCCCTTTTTTATTC
>NW_016803680.1:1862858-1869911 GCF_001698545.2 Rhinopithecus bieti | reverse complement strand
TGCCAACATGGTGAAACCCTGTCTCTACTAAAATACAAAAAATTAGCCAGGCGTGGAGGTACACACCTGTAATCCCAGCTACTCAGGAGGCTAAGGCATGAAAATTGCTTGAACTTGGGAGGCAGAGGTTGCAGTGAGCTGAGATCATGCCACTGTACTCCAGCATGGGTGACAGAGCAAGGCTCCATCTCAAAAAAAAAAAAAAAAAAAAAAAAAAGGAGAAAAGGACACTAGTCCTATAGGGTTAGGGTCCCATTCTTATGACTTCATTTAACCTTAATCACTTCTTTAAAGGCCTTATTTCCAAATACAGTCACATTAGGGGTTAGAGCGCCAACACACGAATTTGACACAAGTCAGTCAACAACAGGTACCATCTGTATTCTATTTCTTTCTTCACTCTCCCCACCACCACTCTGTCTCTGTTCTCAGGCAGGAGTATTATAGATGCATTTCCATTACTTGTAAACATGTACACATTTGTTAAAGGGTTAGATGCATTTAAGTTGGGCATCAAGCCTCAGGCCAGGAAAGAACTTTAGTCTCTACCACGAGGCAAAGTCATAGAGCTCAGGAGAGAAAAAGAGTTAGAATTCCCAGGTTATACGGATCAGAAAGCAAGCAGCAGGATAATGAGATGAGATTATAATTTTAAATCCAGAGATAGAAAAGTAAAGGAAGTTTCTTTCATTTTCCTGTCATGCATATGACCCTTTCTTTATTCAAAAGTATCAAAAAGATAGGCTGGGTACGGTGGTTCACACCTGCAATCCCAATGCTTTAGGAGGCTGAGGTGGGAGGACTGCTTGAGGTCAGGAGTTTGAGACCAGGCTGGGCAATGTGGTAAGACCCCACCTCTACTAAAACATACAAAATAAGCCAGGTGTGGGGGTGTGCACCTGTAGTCCCAGCTACTTGAAAGGCTGAGGTGGGAGGAGATCACTTGAGCCCAGGAGGTTGAGAATACAGTGGACTATGATCATACCACTACAACCCAGCCTGGGTAAGAGAGTGAGACCCTCATCTCCAAAAAATAAAAATAAAATAAAAAATACACACACACACACACACACACACACACACACACACATATAAGATAACTGAAGAGAAATGCCATTTTCTTGTTATGAAGTCTCCTCAAGTTTCTCACGGAGATTTATTTGGATGGGCATAGCCTACCTCCCAGAGTAAACTTTGGGCCTCTCTCTCAAGTCGGCATCTCCGATGCCTTAGAATCCATTCCCAGTGATCTGGCATTAGGTAAAGAGGGGGTGCTGCCTGGAGTGCTGCCAGCAGACCACAGCATCACCCAATGCTCCAGGCCAAAACCCTCCATCACAGGCTGGTGTCGACCAGCTGCCCAGGCTGTTGTAGCACCTGCTTCCTACTGTTTATAGCATTCAGAACTTTCTTCCTGGGACCCAGCTGCATTTGTATGCTCTGAAGGTCCTCATCAGAGCAGAGCAGCAGAGCTTCTAGATCAATCTGCTCTCTCTTAAAGATAGGCAGGAATTCTTCCAGGTGCTGAGACAGCAAGAACACTTCCAGGGGCGTGGCGTCGACCACATCTTCCTCCCACTCCACTTCATCCTCACCCCACGGCAGATCATCTTTGAGGCCGTTTTCCTCTTCCTCTTCATCAGCTGCACCCTCATCAGCCTCTGATGTTCCTTGTGTTTGAAACAATTCACTGGGCAGTTTAAAACCCAACTCCCTCTTGCTATCTGAGATGTCTTCAGGACTCAATATCCTGTTCCTTCTAAAAACAATACTTCCTAGACCTGGACGATTGAGAATGGATTCATGGTGCACACTGCTGTCCTCCTCTGCTGATAACTGGAGCTTCTCTTCGAAGTCCCCTGAGAACAAGTCTTCCTCTCCCTCTCTGAACACTTCCATCACGTTCCTCTGCCCACTTCTGCCTTCCTTCCCCACCTGTTCTGCTGTATCTTTGTTCTTCTTGAACTTGATCTTGAAAGTATCTTTAATGCCCTTAGATAGTGACCCGAATGTGCCAGGAGCAGAAGCATTTGAAGGGAATGACCTGGAGAAGGTACCCTTGGAAGAAGAGAGAGTCCCAGACTCCTCCTTGCTGTAGGTGCGGGCCATCTTATTTTGGTGCTTCTCCTGGAGCCTCTCACACTCTTTGATCTGCCTCCTGGCGTTCTTCTGAGCCTGCTCCTTCAGCCTGGTGACCTTCTTGGGGTTCATGATGTTCTGCGCAGTGGCAGCCTTGTCCAGGAGAGCAACACATTCATTCTGCTCCCGGCTGGCAGCAGCATCCAGCGGAGTCTGTAAGTCATTATCCAGGGCAAAGATGTTGGCACCAAAGTTGACCAGGAATGAGACGCAGTGGGCATGGCCATTGGAGGCTGCAAAATGTAGAGGAGTGTTTCCCCAGATGTCACACCTATCAGGGTCCCCTCTAGAAGAGAAAATACAAAAAAATAAATAAACAACATGTTGGACATTTTTTTCTGAATTGGGCTCCAAAAATTCAAAAGAAAAATAAAGAACAAAAGGCATGTTAATGCAAACATGTTCATCCTGACTTGACATTGTTATAAGATACTGGCTGCAAGTCCAGCTATCTTAAAACCGTCCCATCTTAAAACCACACGGCCAGAAACAGAGTCCATCTCTACCCTGTGTCTCCTTTTTGTTTGTTTCTTTTGTTTTGTTTTGAGACAGCTTCTCACTCTATCTCCCAGGCTGGAGTGGAGTGGTGTGATCACAGCTTATTGGTAGCCTCGACCTCCCAGGCTCAGTTTATTCTCCCCACTCAGCCTCCCAAATAGCTGAGACTACAGGCATGCACCATCACACCTGGCTAATTTTTTGTAGAGACAGGGTTTCACCATGTTGCCAGGCTAGTTGCAAACTCCTGGACTCAAGCCATCTGCTCATCTTGGCGTCCCAAAGTGTTGGGATCACAGGTGTAAGCCACCATGCCTGGCTGTGTCTCCTTTTTAAGAAGCAAGAAAAACTTCCTAAGAAATTCTCCAGCCAAACAACTTTCTTGTCTCATTGGCCAGCACTGGGTCACATGCCTAAGAGATGGGAAACATAGTACTGTGTTTAACTTAGATCAATTGGATTTTGCCCTGAAACTAGGCATAGGATTGTTCAATGGCTCCTCAAGAAAATAATAAAATCAAAATCCTAATTTGTAGCATGTGCCAATTTCTGTGGTGTAAATACATCCACCATGGCAGATTTCAAGCTACTAATGTGACATCACTGGACACAGAGTTTGGAAGAGATCCACAGTAGCATACCATTATCAACTATTTCCACCATGTAGATATAATGGACACGAATTACCTTAAGAGATAGGTAAGAGTGAAAGGTATTAAAGTAAGTAGAAAGTAAGACTTTTGTGTAACCTTTTTAATATAATTTGTTAAATTAAAGGTTAAATTTTTTTTTTTTTTTTTTTTTTTTGAGATGAAGTCTTGCTCTGTCACCCAGGCTGGAGTACAGTGGTGCGATCTTGGCTCACTGCCTCCCAGGTTCAAGCAATTCTCCTGCCTCAGCCTCCTGAGTAGCTGGGACTACAGGCACCCGCCACTGCACCCAGCTAATTTTTGTAATTTTAGTAGAGACGGGTTTCACCATGTTGGTCAGGCTGGTCTTAAATCCTGACCTCAAGTGATCCACCCGCCTCAGCCTGCCAAAGTACTGGGAGTACAATTGTGAGCCACCACACCCAACCTGTAATTTTATTTTTAAGAATGGCTATGTTCTCAGAAGCTCAGGCTTACAGTAACCTATGATTGAACCACTGTCCTACAGCCTGGGCAACACAGCAATACCCTGTCTTAAAAAAAAAAAAAAAAAGGCTAGGCTCAGTGGCTCATGCCTATAATCCCAACACTGGGAAGATGAGGTGGGAGATTTGCTTGGGGCTGGGCATTCAAGACCAGCCCAGGAAACACAGCAAGACCTGTCTCCATTAAATATCTTTTAAATAAAATAATAAAAGTAAAAAAGAATGGCTATGTTTAACTGCCAAACTTTCTAAAATTTAGAAATAACTCCTGACAAGCTGGTTCCAGCATGCTACTGCTACCCTCCCGAATTGAGTCACATGTGGGGAAATAAATAACTGAACCAAACTTAGTCCCCATCAGCAGAAAAGAAGTAAGAAATGGATGTTGGGGAGGTAGCAAACAGTCTCTGTTATAAACATTATTCATTAAAAGGGCATTACATCTCTATTTATTTCTCCACTTACTTCTATATGACTACAGGTTCATATAAGTGTGTTGTTCTACAAAAGTTTAAGGAGGAATTGAAGATACTATTAGATGGTATTAAGGCCAGAAACCCAATGCCTGGCACAGAACAGGGACATAGTAGGTGCTCCAGTATTTGTGGAATGAATGAAAACCTACTGGAATCCTGCTCAAGGCAGCAAACCCTCCTCTCCTACAAGGACTTGAGTTACAAACAGGAACAGATGAAAAGTCGAGTAACTTTTTTTAATGATGGCCAGAGCCATGTACCACTGCTGAGAACTGTAATACAGATACTAAGGGGTCCTTCCTTTGCCCTAGTCTAGACTGCAAAATCAGGATCTCACTAAACTCTGGCCAGTCTGGCCCCATGGAAAGAGGACAGTGAGTCTGAGAAGTCCTCTTAACATTCCCGGGAAGTAGAGGGCAGAAACAGAAGAGATCTGCACCCTTGCAAATGACCTGTTAGTGCGTCATGACCCTTCTACTAGTTCCTGGCTGCTCCAAGTTTGGTCTCCAGACCAGAAGCATTACCCGTGAGTTTGTTAGAAGTTCAGAAGACTCGCACGCCTGAAATCCCAGCACTCTGGGAGGTCGAGGTGGGTGGATCACGAGGCCAGAAGTTCAAGATCAGCCTGGCCAACATTGTGAAACCCTGTCTCTATTAAAAATACAAACATTAGCTGGGCATGGTGGCATGCACCTGTAATCCCAGTTACTCAGGAGGCTGAGGCAGAAAATTGCTTAAACCCAGGAGGCGGAGGTTGCAGTGAGCCAAGATCACACCACTGCACTCTGGCGTGGGCGACAGAGTGAGACTCTCTCTCCACTCCCCCCCACCAAAAAAAGTACAGAAGACTCCCAACCAAACTTATTGAATCAGAACCTACACTTTAGCAAGATCTGCAGGTGATTCATGGGCTCACTAAAGATTGAAAAGGACTTCACCGGTTTAAGGGAGGAGACCACCCCTCATATTGTCTTATGCCCAACTTCTGCCTCCAAAGAAAGAAGATGTAAAAACTAAAAGTCAGAAATGAAATCCACAGGCAGACAGCCCGGCGCCACACCCTGGGCCTGGTAGTTAAAGATCGATCCCTGACCTAATCAGTTATGTTATCCATAGATTACAGACATTGTATAGCAATGCACTGTGAAAATCCCTATTCTGTTTTGTTCTGATCTAATTACGGGTGCATGCGGCCCCAAGTCACGTACCCCCTGCTTGCTCAATCAATCACGATGCCCTTATATGCACCGCCTTAGTGTTGTGAGCCCTTAAAATGGACAGGAATTGCTCACTCTGGGAGCTCAGCTCTTGAGACAGGAGTCCTGCCAATGCTCCCGGCTGAATAAACCTCTTCCTTCTTTAACTTGGTGTCTGAAGAGTTTTGTCTGCAGCTTGTCCTGCTACATTTCTTGGTTCCCTGACCAGGAAGTGAGGTGATTGGTGGATAGTTGAGGCAGCTCCTTAGGCGGCTTAAGCCTGCCCTGTGGAACATCCCTGTGGGGTACTCTGACCAGCCTGAGTGACATGGATCCTGAGAACACTCCCTGGTAGGCATTTGCCCCGGTGGGATGCCTCGCCATAGCAGTGTGTGGCAGGCCCCAGTGGAGGGTCAATGCAGAGGCTGAACACTGGGAAGGAATGGGCACTTGGAGTCTGGACATCTAAAACTTGGTGAGACTAGTCTTTGGAACTTGCCCACTCTGTTTGAGTGGAAACATGGCCTGATCACCCATGGCATGCCTTTATCGGCACTTTGGTTTTGGTTTTGACTTGGTTTGAATTGCTTGACAGGATTGGTCTTAGGAACTTGCCTATTCCATTTGAGTGGAAGTGTGGTCTGATCACCCACGGTGTGCCCATACCGGCACTTTGGTTTTGTTTTGACTTGACTTGGATTGCTTGATACTTTGGTTTTGGTTTTGACCTGGCTTGGATTTCTGGACACTATGATTTTAGTTTTGATTTTGGTCTGGTGTAAACTGCAAAAGTGTGTGTGTGCCCTTTTTACCCATTCTTTGTTTTGTGCTGTGCGTGTGGTGTGAGCGTGGTGTTTTGTCTCGAAGAAGCATGGATCAGGCACAAATAAGCCCACTCTACTAGGAACTATGTCGAAAATTTTCAAAAAAGGATTTAAGGGAGACTATGGGGTACTATGACACCAGGAAAACTTAAAACTTTGTGTAAGACTGGCCAGCATTAGAGTTGGTTGGCCATTAGCAGGAAGCCTGGACAGGTCCCTTGTTTCAAAGGTATAGCACAAGGTAACCTGTAAGCCAGGGCACCCAGACCAACTCCTATAGACAGCCAGTTGGTTACAGCTGGTTTTACACCCCCCACCCCCAACACACAGTGGTTGAGAGAACAGCAGCCTAAGCGGCTGGCAGATGCAAAGAAAGAGAAAGAGAGGAAAAGAGGCAAAGAGAGAGAGAAAGAGACAGAGAGGACGAGACAAAGAGGGAGTCAAGGAGACAGAGAGAAAAAAAGAGAGAGGCAGAGAGAGAGAGGAAGAGACAGAGGCAAAAGGAAAGTCAAAGAGAGACAGACAAAGTCAAAGAAAGAAAAAAAGTGAGAAAGAGGTGTACAAGTAGTAAAGAAAAAAAAGCCATCTATACCAATTCTAAGTTAATTTAGACAAAACAAGGTCTTATTAATCGCAAAGGATAATTAAAATCCCAAACTTACAAGGTTTTCAATAAAAGTAAAGTTTGCTAAAAGTTAACAGTGTAACATGTATTATAGTAACTTCTATTCTTGTGGCCTTAGACAGTCTAGTCCACAGATTAAAAAAAGGGGGGGGGGGGAATG
>NW_016803680.1:1826365-1860042 GCF_001698545.2 Rhinopithecus bieti | reverse complement strand
ACACTCGAACCCCACCACCTTACTCCCACTATCAGAGAGCCCAGTTGAACGTAACTGTGTAGACATATTGGACTCAGTTTATTCTAGCAGGCCCAACCTCTGAGACCATCCTTAAACATCAGTAGACCGTGAGCAGCACGTGGACGGAAGCAGCTTCACCAACCCTTGCAAAGTGACTCTGAAGAAGACGACAAGCCCTGCTCCAGTCACACCCGGAAGCTGACTGGTCCACACATGGCAGAAGCATAAGGAAAATCATCGCGGGACTCATTTTCCTTAAATTCTGGATTTGTACAGTAAGGTCTTCAGCTGACCTTCCTCAGACTGAGGGCTGTTCCCAGTGTATACATCAAGTCACTGAAGTAAGACAAAAGGTTGCTATGGTCCTATTATTTTATGGTTATTGTAAGTGTACTGGAACTCTAAAAAGAACTTGTTTGTATAATGTTATTCTATACAAGGTATGTAACCCAAGAAATGACCAACCTAATGTGTGTTATGACCCATCTGAGCCTCCCATGACCACAGTTTTTAAAATAAGATTAGGGACTAAAGACTGGTAGGGGCTCATAAACGATATGAGTAAAGTGTTAGCCAAAAAAAAAAAAAAGAAATGCCCAAACAAGTCACCTTAAAATTTGATGCCTATGCTGTCGTTAATAATAATAAGTTAAAAATAGGATGTGGTTCTCTTAATTAGGAAAGAGGCTATATGGCAGAAAATAAGTACATTTATCATGAATTAGGACTGTGTAAAAATAAATGTAGATACTGGTCTTATGTCATTTAGGCTACTTAGATTTAAAAAATGAAAAAATCCTGTCCACCTTTAGCAATGGAAAAGTGGTCCTTCCTGTACCAGTGGTCAGCGAACCCCTTAGAACTAGTAATAACCAACCCCCTTAATCCTCGCTAGAAAAAAGGAGAATGTGTAAGCCTAAAAATTGATGGAGCTGGAACTGGATCTTCAAGTAAACATTGTGGTTTGAGAAAAAGTTTATAAACGCTCTCCTGAGCCAGTATTTCAAACCTTCTGTGATAAACTAAATGTGCCAGTACCAGAAATTCCAGGAAAAACAAGGTATTTGTTTTTGCAATTAGCTGAGCATGTAGCCCAGTCTCTCAATGTCACTTCATGTTATATATGTGGAGGAACTGTAATAGGAGATCAATGGCCATAGGAAGCCCGAGAATTGGTACCTACAGACACAGTTCCTGATGAATTTCTGGCCCAAAAGAATCACCCTGATCACGTCTAGGTCCTAAAAGCCTTAATCATTAGACAATACTGTATAGCAAGAGTGGAGAAGGACTTCACCTTTCCTGTAGGAAGACTATATGGTGGAGTTCAAACCACACAGAGAAAAATCCATTCAGTAAATTTCCAAAGTTGCAGACCGTTTAGGCCCACCCAGAATCCCACTGGGACTGGATGGTCCCCACTGGGCTATACTGTGGACATAGAGCCTATGCTAAGCTGCCTGTCCAGCAAACAAGTAGTTGTGTTATTGAACTACTTAAACCATTAAACCACTATTAAACCATCTTTCTTCCTACTGCCCATAAAAACAGGGAAAATCCTGGGCTTCCCTGACTATGCTTCCCACGAAAAGCAAAGCATAGCCATAGGTAATTAAAAAGATGATAAACGGCCTCCTGAAAAAATTATACAATACTATGGGCCTGCCACTTGGGCACAAGACGGCTAGTGGGGATACTGGACCTCCATTTACATGCTCAACTGAATCATATGGTTGCAAGCTGTCTTGGAGATCATCATTAATAAAACTGGTAAAACCTTGACTGTTCTGGCCCAGCAAGAAACTCAGATGAGAAATGCTATCAAAATAGAATGACTCTCGACTCCTTGCTAGCAGCTGAAAGAGAAGTCTGTAGAAAATTTAACCTTACCAATTGCTGCCTGCACATAGATGATCGGGGCAAGTAGTTGAAGACATAAAGACATGACGAAACTGACACATGTGCCTGTACAAGTGTGGCATGGATTTGACCCTGAGGCCATGTTTGAAAATGGTTCCCAGCATTATGAGGATTTAAAACTCTTATAATAAAAATTATAGTAGTAATAGGAACCTGCTTACTGATCCCTTATTTACTACTTGTACTCATTCAAATAGTAAAAGGGTTCATCACTACTCTAGTTCACCAGAATGCTTCAGCACAAGTGTACTACCTAAATCACTATCGATCTGTCATGCAAAAAGACATAGGTAGTGAAAATGAAGGTCAGAGCTCCCACTAATAAAATGAGTGAGAGTCTCAAAGGGGTGGGGGAATAAGGGAGGATACCACCCCTCATATTGTCTTATGCCCAATTTCTGCCTCCAAAGAAAGAAGAAGTAAAAACTGAAAGCAGAAATGAAATCCACAAGCAGACAGCCCGGTGCCACACCCTGGGCCTGGTAAAGATCAACCCCTGACCGAAGCGGTTATGTTATCTATAAATTCCAGATGTTATATGGAAGAGCACTGTAAAAATCCCTGTCCTGTTCTGTTTCATTCTGATTACCAGTACATACAGCCCCCAGTCACGTATCCCCTGCTTGCTCAATCAGTCACGACCCTCTCCTGTGGACCTCCTTAGAGTTGTGAGCCCTTAAAAGGGACAGGAATTGCTCACTTGGGGAGCTCGGCTCTTGAGACAGGAGTCCTGCTGATGCTCCCAGCCAAATAAGCCTCTTCCTTCTTTAACTTGGTTCCTGAGGAGTTTTGTCTGTAGCTTGTTCTGCTACAGGTTAATGTGATCCAACCAGGGTCCAATAATTTGATAAATCAGATTTGTAGTTGCTCCATGGGAATTCCTGGCTCTCTGGTGTGTGTTAGTTACAAAGAAGCACTTTCACATTCTTTGCCTTCAACCATCACAATCTCCCTCTTAGAGAAGGCAGGCAAGAATCATTATCGCAGGAATAAAATAAAACTCAAAGAGCTTAATTGATTCACTCAAGGGTAACAGGCAGCATGCTTTGGATCAGGCTGGTCTCCAAGTCAAATTGTTTCCAACACAATACATCCTAGATTAACACAACTGGGCTTTTCCAGCTACATGGCCTCAAGCTTAATTTTTCTAGGACTTGGTTTCCTTATGTAAAAAGTAAAATAAAGGTTCATCTTCAAAACTTTCCTCCCCATCTAATTAAAATAGATAATAACTTCTGTTAAAACAAAATGTATTCAAAACCTGTACTAACATTCTTAAATATCGACTAGCCATAATAAAAAAATCAATATACTTTATACTCTTAACTCCCACAATTTAGCCTAAATATTTACCCTAACATATTTATACTAGTCCAAACAAACATTAAGTCATAGCCTGTTCCTCTTCCTTATTTAAAAGTGTTTTACCTTTTCAACATTCCACAAGTTACTTCCTCCTTCCTTTGTTCTCCTCTGCCTTTGCCTCTTTTAAGAAGTTCTAAGTTACTAACCTATCAAGACAAATACAAAATGTAAAGTCCCATTCCAGCCAATAAAAACCAAACACAACAATAAAGTAAACATGTGAAGTTATAAATAACCCTGTCTCCTTTGTTCACCATACTCTTACAACAAAACTGCTAACAAATAAACCCTTTCTACAAAAAGTAAAAATAGCCTTACTAAAAGAATTACATTTATGCTTAAATACTATTTCTTTACAACACCAAAAAGCAAACATTCCTAACACTCATCTGTAAATTGAAGATAATACTGTCACCTATTCATAGAGTTATGTGAATTAAATAAGTTAATCTACATAAAGCATTAGAAAACTGCTTGGCACATAGTAAATATTGAATAAACATTACTTATTATCCTTCCCCTTGCCCCCAAACTCAAAATCCTTGATTACATGTATTTATTTTTCCTTGTATTCAACTAGTAAATTCCTGGAGCACAATAACTCTTGTGGGTTTTTAAAAATCACTTATAGACCAGGTGAGGTGGCTCACACCTGTAATCCCAGCACTTTGGGAGGCTTGAGGCCAGGAGTTCGAGACCAGCCTATTCAACATGGTGAAACCCCATCTCTACTAAAAATACAAAAATTAGCCAGGTGTGGTGGTGCGCACCTGTAGTCCCAGCTACTCAGGAGACTGAGGCAGGAGAACCTGAGAGGTGGAGCTTGCAGTGAGCTGAGATTGCACCACTGCACTCCAGCCTGGGTGACAAAGCGAGACTCCATCTCAAAAAAATTAAAAATAAAAACCAATCAATCAATCACTTATAGTTTTGACAAATATTTATGTCTTGTCTCCTTAATTGGATAATATGCCCCAAAGGGCAAAGCCTGTGTCTCTTTCTCCTTTGGGTCACCCACATGTCCCAGCAAAAGTCTCAAACCCAACCCAAAGAGGCCAAGCAAGTCATGTAAGTGACTGAATGGGGCCAAGTTTGTTCTGTCAACGAAGTCACAGTTAAAAGCATACTCCACCTAGAAAGGACAGCCACAGCTCAGCTCCCTTGAATAAAAGCAGAAACAATATTGCCAGAGTTCCCATTTTTCAAATGAAGCCACAAATCCAGAATTTCATGAGAAATTCTGTGATTTTTAAGTGTTGGCTCCAATTTAAAAGAAAAATATAGTAAAGTCCAAATAAAACACATTTGTGGACCAGCTCCAGCCCATAAGCTGGCAACTGGTAACCTCCTTCTGAGCAGAGAGAACAGTGTGAGCAGAGGCACAGATGGCTGATATTACAAGGCATATTTGGAGAACCAGGAGTATAGATCAGCGTGACCAGAGTGCGTGGAGTTGGGGGTAAGGGAGAAGAGTGGAAAAGGAAAGAAAATGAAATCAAATCTAAGGAAAGCAAATATTAAGTAACATAGTTTTGCTGGGAAGCCAGTTTCCAGAAGGCTCTGGTCAGTCACCCTGATTTAACTGTTTGGGATGAAAGGAGATCCTTCAACCTTGGCACAGACCTGCATCTTAAGGGACCGCTGTGCCTCCCCGCTAAACACGTGGTTTCACTTTTTATTTTAAATAAACACTAGATGCAAAAGACTCCTGAAGTATCCTAGACATCAAAGAGGGATTGTAAAACACCCAAGACGTTACTATAAACAGAAACACAAACATACTGATTAAATTTGCCTGAAGTTATCCTTGGATTGGATAAGTTGAAAACAAAATTATTGGGAGCGGTGAGCTGCAGGAGGGATGCAGAAGGGCACTGAGATGTCTGGGCTAAATGTATCTGCTTAAGACCATAGAGTGGTGGAATTTTCCCATTTCACTGAATCTTTATTTTGCTTTAAGTTCTGGGATACATGTGCAGAACGTGCAGGTCTGTTACACAGGTATACATGTGCCATGGTGGTTTGCTGCACCCATCAACCCATCATCTAGGTTTTCAGCCCTTCATGCATTAGGTATTTATCCTAATGCTCTCCCTCCCCTTGCCCCCCACCCCCCAATAGGCCCCAGTGTGTGATGTTGCCCTCCCTGTGTCCATGTGTTCTCATTGTTTAACTCCCATTTATGAGTTGGAACATGCGGTCTTTGGTTTTCCCTTCCTGTGTTAGTTTGCTGAGAATGATGGCTTCCGGTTTCATCTATGTCCCTGCAAAGGACATGATCTCATTGTTTTTTTTTTTCTTACGGCTGCACCCATTTCACTGAATCTTAAGAATGATGCTTTCAAGACAGAAGGAAGAACAGTAAACCTGAGATGAGCCCAAAGGTGGGTCTTCTTTTGAGAAAATTTCAAATGCAAAATTCCAGATTTACAGATGAAACTGTAAGACAATTCATGGGTTTTCCTAGTGGCTTTAAGCTATTAAAATTCACAAAACTTCAGCCGGGCGTGGTGGCTCACGCCGGCAAACCTAGCACTTTGGGAGGCCGAGGAGGGCAGATCACGAGGTCAGGAGATTGAGACCATCCTTGCTAACACGGTGAAACCCCTTCTCTACTGAAAGTACAAAAAAATTAGCCAGGACTGGTGGCGTGTGCCTGTAGTCCCAGCTACTCGACAGGCTGAGGCAGGAGAATGGTGTGAACCTAGGAGGCGGAGCTTGCAGTGAGTCGAGATCGCGCCACTGCACTCCAGCCTGGGCGACAGGGCGAGACTCCATCTCAAAAACAAAACAAAACAAAACAAAACAAAACTTGCAAAAATTCTATTTACAGACACATTTCCGAATTGATGTACAATTTAAATGAAAATATTTTCTACAGACAAGTTGCATGGAGTCCTTTTAAATTCCTTACTTATCATTGTTCACATTTTTTGATAGAACCATTGCATATAACTGCCCGGGTGGCAAACTGGTCTCTCTCGTTTGATCATCTGAGTTCAACATTGATGCTCTATGGTTTTCTTGGGCTAAGCTCAGTCTAGTGTGACTTTTTTCTATTCCCCTTTTCCACAAAAGAGGAACTCACTGAAGAGATTTCAAATAACCCATTTATCCCTTGATTTTTGGTAGATCAGTGCATTTGGGCACTAATTTTTAAAGCTGGCTTAGCACTATTGTCACTAAGTAGGCAATTTTCTTAAATTACTCTGAGCATCTGTTCCATTCCAATTTCTCCTCCTGAAGTTGTTTTTTTGTGAAGTTCTCAGAAAACAACTATTCTTTCAAAATGTTTTCTGCATAAGAAGAAATATTTGAACTCACTAATAATCAAAGAAATGCAAATTGAAACAATACTCTGCCCTTTGCCAATCAGATAGGCAACGATTAAAAAGAATAGGAATACTTGGTTTTGGCAGGAGTATGGGAAAAGAAATACTGCTGGAAGAAGCAGAAAGTGGTTCAAATTTCCTGGCGCAATATACACAAAAAGTCTTTAAAATGAGGCACTCTTTTGAATCTACAATTCTACCTTTAGGAATTTGTCCTAAGGAAATAGAAGACCTTTGTGCAAATATGAATGAGCAAGAATGTTCCTCCCAATCTTACTTATAACAGGAAAAAGACTGGATTCAAATTAAGCATCATGAATAGTCAACTGATTAAATATATTATGGCATCAACCTGTGTCCATCAGTGGAAGAATGGATAAAGAAAACACAGTCGCTCCACACAATGGAATACCATCCAGTCTTAAGAAACAAAGAAATCCTGTCATTTTCAACAACATGGATGAGCCTGGAGGACAGTATGTTAAATGAAATAAGACAGGCACAGAAAAATGAATACCACATGATCTCACTTATATGTGGAATCTAAAAAAGTCTCCTAGAGCCCAGGTGCGGTGCCTTATGCCTGTAATCCCAGCACTTTGGGAGGCTGAGGTGGGCAGATCACAAGGTCAAAAGATTGAGACCATCCTGGCCAACATGGTGAAACCCCGTCTCTACTAAAAATATAAAAATTAGCTGGACGTGGTAGCGGGCGCCTGTAGTCCCAGCTACTTGGGAGGGCTGAGGCAGGGGAATTGCTTGAATCCGGGAGGTGGAGGTTGCAGTGAGCTAAGATCATGCCACTGCACTCCAGCCTGGTGACAGAGTGAGTCTCTGTCTAAAAGAAAAAGTCTCCTAGAAGCAGAAAGTAGAATGGTGATAACTAGGGAGAGGCAGACTGGGGAGATGTTGGTCAAAGGATACAAATTTCAGTGAGACAGGAGGAATAAGTAAAAGACATCTATTGTAACACATGATGACTATAGTTTTTTAATTAGTTAATCTATTTATTTTTTATAGAAATGGGGCCTTGCTATGTTGCCCAGGCTAGTCTCGAACTCCTGGCCTCAAGCAATCCTCCTGCCTCAACCTCCCAAAGTTCTGGGATTACAGGCATGAGCCATCATGATAAGCCACTCAGCTCAGTGGCTACAGTTAATAAGAATACACTGTATATTTGAAAATTGCCTACCAAGTAGACTTTAATGTTCTCATCACAAAAAGTATAGAAGGTAACACATATATTAATTAGCTAGATTTAATTCCACAATGTATACATATTTTTAAAAATCATGTTGTACACCATAAATATATACAATTTTTGTTAACTAATAAAAATAATGAAACTGGCCAGGCACAGTAGCTCACACCTGTAATCCTAGCACTTTGGGAGGCCAAAGTGGGTTGATCACTCGAGGCCAGGAGTTTCAGACCAACCTGGCCAACATGGTGAAACCTCGTCTCTACTAAAACTACAAAAATTAGCATGGGTGGTGGCATGCGCCTGTAATCCCAGCTACTCTGGAGACAGGCAGGAGAATTGCTTGAACCTGGGAGGCTGAGGGTGCAGTGAACTGAGATCGCACCACTGTGCTCCAGCCTGGATGACAGAGTGAGAAGCCATCTCAAAAACAAACTAACAAAAACCATAAAACAGAATACCATGAAGTCATTAAAATAGTGGCATGCATTATCCTATCCCTAGCAAATTAACACAGGAACAGAAAACCCAATACCACATATTCTTACTTATGAGTGAGAGCTAAACATTGGGTACTCACAGACATAAAGATGGCAACAACAGACATGGGGGACTATGAGAGGAGGGCAACAGTTGAAAAACTATTTGATACCATGCTCACTATCTGGGTAATGAGATCGATCATACCTCAAACACCAGCATCCTGCAGTGTACCCACGTAGCAAACCTGCACATGTACCCTCTAAATCTAAAAGTTGAAATTGGCCTGGCATGGTGGCTCATACCTGTAATCTCAACACTTTGGGAGGCCGAGGCAGGTGGATCACCTGAAGTCAGGAGTTTGAGACCAGCCTGGCCAACATATAGTGAAACGCTGTCTCTACTAAAAAATACAAAAATTAGCTGGGCATGGTGGCACACACCTGTAGTTTCAGCTACTTGGGAAGCTGAGGCAAGAGAATCACTCAAACCCGGGAGGTGGAGGCTGCAGTAAGCCAAGATTATGCCATTGCACTCCAGCCTGGGCGACAGAACAAGACTCTGTCTCAAAAAAAAAAAAAAAAAAAAAGTTGAAATTATTAAAAAAATAAAATAAAATAGTGGCATGGATCTCAACTTTTAAGTGCAAATGGTCCATGATATATTATTAAATAATTAGAAGGTTTCAGTATAGTTTATATGATTGTCTTTTTAAGGGAGAGAATGTACATGTGTTTGCATGTACTCAGAGGAAAAAGTCTGAAAGGATATATACCCAAACGTTGATGACTGTGGGAACTGGTATAATTTTTACTTTATCAATTCTATTCAATATGATGTGAAATGTTACAATAAGTACGTATTTCTTTAAGAATCAGACCGGCGTGGTCGGCATGGTGAAACCTTGTCTCTACTAAAAATACAAAAATTAGCCAGGTGTGGTGGTGAGCACCTGTAGTCTCAGTTATTCCAGAGGCTGAGGCAGGAGAATCACTTGAACCTAGGTGGCGGAGCCAAGATTGCACTCTACGATAGGCGACAAAAGCAAGACTCCCATCTCAAAAAAAAAAAAAAAAAAAAAAAGAGAATCCGCAAGCGGGAAAAGTCTAGTTTCCATTTTAAAAAATAAAACTGCCAGGCTGCGGTGGCTTCATGCTGTAATCCCAAGCACTCGAGGAAGCCGAGGCGGGCGGATCACAAGGGTCAGGAAGAATTCGAGACCGATCCTGCTACTGGGTAACCCCGTCTCTACTAAAAACAAACAAAAAAATTATCTGGCATGGTGGTGGGCGCCTGTAGTCCAGCTACTCAGGAGGCTGAGGCAGGAAGAATGGCCGTTGAACCCGGGAGGGGGAAGCTTCCAGTGAGCCGAGAGATCGCACCACTGCAACTCCAGCTGGGGACAAGCAAGACTCTCCAAAAATAAAATAATAAATAATATAATAATAATAATATAATAAAAAAACCAAGAAATTTCATACACTTTAAAGGTAAAATGAATTTTTTTTTTTTTTGTAATTGGGCCATTATGCTTCCTAGTGCAGGAAAATACATGTTAATGATGGCTTTCCATCTTTAAATTTTAAAAGAAAGAAAGGAAAATAGTTTTCTAACAAAGCCAGAGTTTTTATATAAATGATTGCTATAGGATTCATTGTCTATCAGGTAATGACAGATAAACTCTTAAATCATCAGACTGGAATGGACTTCAATAGCTGATTAGCTTCTAAATTCAATTTTTAATTTTCTTTTTTTTTTATTTTAGGTTCAGGAGTACATGTGCAGGTTTGTTATATCGGTAAACTCTTATCACGAGTGTTTGTTGTAGATTATTTTGTCACTGAGGCACTAAGCCAACATGTTCTCATCATTTAGCTCCCACTTATCAGTGAGAATATGTGGTATTTGGTTTTCTGTTCCTGCATTAGCTTGCTAAGAATAACGACCTCCATCTCCATCCATGTTCCATCCATGTTCCCAAGAAAGATGTGATCTCATTCTTTTTCAACTGCATACTATTCCATGCAGTATATGTACCACATTTTCTTTATCCAATCTGTCATTGATGGACATTTAGACTGATGTCGTGTCTTTGCTATTGTGATAGTGCTGCAATGAACACTCACGTGCACATTTGTCTGTTTGTTTGCTTTTTGAGATGGAGTCTTCCTGTTCCCAAGGCTGGAGTGCAGTGGCGCAATCTTGGCTCACTGCAACCTCCTCCTTGTGGGTTCAAGCAATTTTTGTGTCTCAGCCTCCTGAGGAGCTGGAATTACAGGCATGCGCCACCACACCCAGTTAATTTTTGTATTTTTATTTAAATAGAGATGAGGTTTCATCATGTTGATCAGGCTGGTCTTGAACTCCTGACCTCAAATGACCCTCCCTCCTTGGCCTCCCAAAGTGTTGGGATTACAGGCGTGATCCAGGCATGTGTCTTTATAGTGGAAGGATTTATATTCCTTTGGGTATATACCCAGTAATGAGATTGCTGGCTCAAATGGTAGTTCTGCTTTTAGCTCTTGGAGGAATTGTCATACTGCTTTGCACAATGGTTGAACTAATTTACACTCCCACCAACAGTGTATGAGTGTTTGCTTTTCTCCTCAACCTCACCAGCATCTGTTATTTTTTGATGTTATAATAGCCATTCTGACTGATGTGAGATGGTAATTTTCTTCCCTTTTCAATTTCCTTAAATCTAATTGGAAATTTGGCGTCACACTGGTTCCCAGGATTAGCTATGGTCAAAAAGGGACCTCACAAGACTTTTTTTCTTTTTTTTAGCCTACGTCAGGTCTACTCAACACAGCAGATCTGAGATGCTTTTGAGGGCAAGAAAACAAATCTGAGATCTACTAGATCCAAGACAGGAATTGAGAAGGAAGGACTAGGAAAAGCAAGATTAGAAGAATATTTGCACCCATAGCCAGTGTTTAATAAATATTAACATAAGCAAATGGGGGGGCTGGATATTGATACTACATTGAAAGAAATGATGTTACCATGTCAATTTAGTGGAGAGAGAGAGAGAGACTGTAACAACTAATTGTGTTGGAACAAATGAGTAGCCACTTGGAGAATGCAGAGTTAGATCATAATTCAGATCTTAAATTATACAAAGTATTTAAAATAACAAATGAAACTAAAAATAGCACTAAAGGATCAGTCAATATTGAGTCATGACCTCAAAGTTAGAATCACAAAACAAAGATTGATAGACTTATATACAAATATATATATTTATGTTTATATTTATATTTAAAATCTGTTGTCAAAATGTAAACTGTGTATTATAAAGTAGTTGTAACCTATATGACAAGAGTTGATATTGTTAACTTTCAAAAGCATTTTTATCAATCAAGAAGAAATGTTGAAAATCCCAATATAAAAGTGGAATAAGGTTATAAATACACAGTTCACAAAAGTGGCATTCCAATGGCCAATTCTTTTTAAGCATAAAAAGAATTTTCGAACTCATCAGTAACCAAAGAAAAGAACATTAAAGCCACAGTGATATATCATTTTCTCTTTGTTTTGTTTTTTGAGACAGAGTCTCACTCTGTTGCCCAGACTGGAGTGCAGTGGTCTGATCTCGGCTCACTGCAACCTCTGCCACCTGGGTTCAAGGGATTCAGGAGCAATTTGTGCCTCAGCCTCCTGAGTAGCTGGGATTATAGGTGTGCACCACCACACCATGCTAATTTTGTCTTTTTAGTAGAGATAGGGTTTCGCCATGTTGGCCAGGCTGGCCTCGAACTCCTAGCCTCGAGTGATCTGCCCGCCTTGGCCTCCCAAAGTGCTGGAATTACAGGAGTGAGCCACCACACCTAGCCTGATATATCATTTTGGACCTATCATGTTGGCCAAAATGGGTACTCACTTTCTGAAGGACAACATGTCCATTTATACACACACAAAGTCTTTAAATTGCACATATGCTGCTATGGTTTGAATGTTTGTGTCCCCTCCAGAATTCATGCTGAAACTTAATCGTCAATGTAACAGCGTTAAGCAGTGTGGCCTTTAGGAGACGATTGAGTCATGAGGACTCTGCCCTCATGAATGGGGTTAGGCACCCTTATGAAAGGGCTTGACACAGGGAATTTGCCTCTTTTTTTGCCCCTTCCTTCCCTTCCTCCATGTGAGGACACAGCCAGAGGGTGCAACAACAAGGTACCATCTTGGAAGCGGAGACAGGGGTCTCACCAGGCACCAGTCCTGCTGGTGCTTTGATCTTGGATGTCCCTGCTGCCAGAATGGTAAGAAATAAATTTCTGGTTTTTATAAATTACCTAATGTAAGGTATTTTGTTATAGCAGTACAAATGGACAAACACAAATGCAAATTGATCCAGAAATTTCACTTTGGAGAATTTATTCTCAAGAAAATATGGCCGGGCCCGGTAGCTCACGCCTGTAATCCCAGGACTTTGGGAGGCCGAAGCAGGCAGATCACCTGAGGTCAGGAGTTCAAGACTAGCCTGGCCAACATGGTGAAACCCTGTCCCTACGAAAAATACAAAAATACAAAATTAGCCGGGCGTGGTGGTGCATGCCTGTAGTCCCAGCTACTTGGGAGGCTGAGGCAGGAAAATTGCTCGAACCCAGGAGGTGGAGGTTGCAGTGAACCAGGATCATGCCACTGTACTCCAGCCTTAGCGACAGAGAGACTCCATCTCAAAAAAAAAAAAAAAAAGACAATGTCAGCAAAGATTTATGTACAAGGATAGTCATCATAGCACTATTCAAACTAGGGAAAACAAACTATGTGTCCAGGAGAGGGGTTGGCTAAGAAATGTATTTGCTGACTAGAGTCCTACAAAGTCCCTGAAATTTACAGAAGAATATTAAAATGTATTTATACACACTATATTATATATAGAGAGAACTATATACATCTTAGTAGCATGGCATTATAGGACATTTTTTCTTCATGTTTTGTGTGCATATGTAAGGTTTAATTTTCTGGGTTCAGCTCATGTTACTTTTGTAATTAAAGACTAGCAGAACCAAGCTGAGTGCTGTGGTTCACACCTGTAATCTCAACACTTTGGAAAGCTGAGGCAGGAGGATTATTTGAGCTCAGGAGTTCGAGACCAGCCTGGGCAACAAAGCAAGACCCTGTCTCTATTAAAAATAAAAAAGAAATAAAGACCAGCAGAACAGTGATTGTCAGAGAATATTTAATGCTTTCACAGGCAAGAGAGAGAGAACACCCAAGCATTACTGTTCAAATTGGTCCTCAAATGGAACAAGAGCTCTCTGTTGACTGAGAAGAACCCCACACCCTCTTCTAGGAGGACAAACTCAGTGGTTGATACAGTTTGGATCTGTGAGATTTCATGGGAGAACAAATCTCAAATCAAATTGTAATCCACAATGTTGGAGGTAGGGACTGGTGGGCAGTGACTGGATCATGAATGGTTTAGCACCATCCCCCTTGGTACTGTCCTCATGATAGTGAGTTCTCATTAGATCTGGTTTCTAGCACCTCTCCCCTTGCTCTCTTGCTCTTGCTTCTGCCATGTGAGATGTCTTTTCCTTCTGCCATGATTGGAAGCTTCCTGAAGGCTCCCCAAAAGCAGAAGCTACTATGCTTCCTGTGCAGCCCGCAGAACTATGAGCCAGTGAAACCTCTTTTCTTTATAAATTATGCAGGCCCAGGCATTTCCTTATAGCAATGCAAGAATAGGCTAATACATTGATTTTAAAGTAACTGACATCTTGCAGTTTGTGGAATGAGGTAGACTTTCTGTAGATGGAGAAAGTTGGGGAACCCTAGGCTGCATAGGAGAAGAGATGAGATGACTAGAGAAGGCTGGCTGATGGGGATCGATGTGTCTGAGAAAAGAAAGCTTTAATCAGACAAGAGAGATGGGGAAGATCTGCTTCACTCACTTCCTCATTCAATCTTCAACTGGAGAACTCTCCCAATCCTGGGTTCTTCTGACTCTTCCTAAATGTCCCCTATTTTAATAAAGGGTGTCAACATCCAAAACCTGGGACCTTAACCCTCCTTTTTCTTTATCTGCCCACGTCCAGTCAATCATTATTGATTCTACATCCAAACTGCCACTCAAATCCAACTATATCTTCCCATTCCCAATGTCACTACCCTAGTCCAACTCATCTCGACCATTAAAACGTCCCCAAACATTCTCTCCGACTGTTATCCATCTACCTCAGTGAGTTTTGTAAACATAAATCTACTTTGGAAGCTTCCCTGCATAAACCCAAGACATGGCTTCCTGGGCCCTTAGGATAAAGTCCTTACCAGAGTTGACAAGGCTGTTTGTGATCTGGTCTTATCTCTCACACTTGCCCTGACCCCACTCCTACTTGAGTCACGTCCAGCCATATTCAGCTTCTCTAGTTCTCAGAACGCAGTTTTCTGTCTTAGGGAAAACACTCTTTCATCTGGCCAACTTGTTCTCATTTTCCTAATCCCAGCTTAAATGCTTTCCCCTTAGGGAAGCCTTCCCTCACCCCTGAGATTGAGGTAAATGCCTGTTTAGTGCCCTCTGTTTCCCCTTTTGTAACAAATATCATAGATGAACCAAGCACAGTGGCTCACATCTGTAATCCCAGCACTTTGGGAGCCTGAGGCTGTCAGATCGCTTGAGCTCATAAGTTGAAGACCATCCTGGGCAACATGGCAAAACTCCATCACTACAAAAAATACAAAAATTGCAAGGCATGGTGGTGCACACCTCTAGTCCCAGCTACTTGGGAGGCTCAGGTGGGAGCATCACTTAAGCCTGGGGCTCAAGGCTGCAGTCAGCTATGATCTCGACACTGTACTCCAGCCTGGGTAACAGAGTGAGACCCTGTCTCAAAGCAAACACACACACACACACACACACACACACATCATAGATGTCTTGTCTTCCCCTCTCAAATCTGATCGCTATGACAGGGATTGTGGCTGTCTTGTTGATCACAGTGTGCCCAGTGGCTAGCAAAATATCTCTTAAGAGATAAGTAGCTGGCACATAACAGATACTGAATAAATGGGTATATTGAATTGGATTCACTTGGCTCCTTTATTTACCTTGTCCTTTTCTCTTTCTTTACCCTCTTGCATTACGGTTGCCAACACAACCTAGCCCTCTGATAATAAGCAGAACAAGCAGAGGAGCTAGCTGACTCCTCCATTAAAATCTGGGCAAAGAGATGGTGTGTGTGTGTGTGTGTGTGTGTGTGTGTGTGTGTGTGTGTGTGTCTATCCACTAGCCAAACAAGTGATAGAGCTAAGACAGGCTAAAGATTCCTTGTAGAGCCAGCAACTCCACTCAAAAGAGCAAGACCCTGTGTCAAAAATAAAAAATAAAAAAAATCATGAGCTTGCACTGGGATTGAAAGTTAATAAAAGACTGTGGGATTTTGATGGCATAGACAAACAAACAAACAAACAAACAAAACTAAAAACTGTCATTTGTTCCAACCAAGGTTGACAACTTAAAACCAAGTAAAATAATGGCCTCTTTTAAAAGAGAAAACTATTTAAATTTCATGAAAAGCATTTCTAAAGGCATAGAATTAAAATATCTTCCCTCTTTCCCATGCAGATAATGCCTTAGAGCTCAGAGTCTCCCCTCTGATTGGGGCTAAGGGATGAGCCACTCCCATATTGCCAGTCCTCAGTGAGAAAAGAGAGCATCTCTAGGCATAGTTTTCTCTCTTTCTCTAAAAATCCAATCATTTAGACAATCTAGAAAGAGGATAAAGTATTTGTATTGACGTCCCTGACTCTTGCTGCTATTAAACCTACTGTGAACACTGTTTCCAACGGAAACCATTGGGTTGAACTTACCCTCTACTGCAGATTATCTCTAGGGCTTCCAGGTTCCCATGGTGGGCTGCCAAGAGAGTGGGAGTCATGCCATCTTCATCTGAAAGATTTAGATCTCGCTTGGTAGCTTCTTTTAGAAGTTCCAGGTAACTATCACTAGCAGCTTGGTGGTAACGAGTAGACATTTTTCCTGCTCACCAGAACTTGGCCAGATGTCTCTCCAGGCAGAGAAGGGTGTTGGCGGAGCAATCTTCCTATAGAGCTGGTTAATTAGTGACAAGGAAGAGTGTCACCAGGGGCAAAGCTCATTCCAACTGCTTCCTTTTGTGGAAGGCAACAAGGTTCAAGCCACTGAACTTGGACCTTTTCTCTCTGGAATAGACATGACTTTGACTATTGAAGACTGCTGTATTCATCTTGAGTGTTTTAAGGCACATTTAATTTTTCTATGTCCATTAGTTTCTTGAGTTAATATTGGCCATCTAGGCACAGGATGTAAGAAATCATTTCTAAAAAAGTGCAGAGCTAGTCTAGTTCACTAGCTGTTTTTTCCAAAAAGAACAGCTTTATTGAGGTATAACACCATTAAATTTACCCATTTTATGTATACAATTCAATGATTTTAGGACATTTATAAAGTTGCATGCCCATTATCATAATCCAGTTTCCATCATCCCTTAAAGATCCCTCGTGCCATTTGCTGTCAATCCCATTTCCACTCCCAAACCCAGGAAACCACCAGTCTGCTTTCTGTCTCTATAGATTTGTTTTTTATGGGCATTTCAGATAAATGGAATCCTACACTATATAGTCTTTAGCGTATAGCTTGTTTCAGTTCACAACTTTTTTGAGGTTTGTCATGTATAGCATGTAACAGTAGTGTCTTTCTTCCTTTTCACTGCTGAATAATATTCCACTGTGCTAACATACCAAATGTTCTTCATCCATTCAATGTTTCATGAATATGGTGAATATTTGGGTTGTTTCCATATTTTAGTAATGATGAATAATGCTACTATGAATACTGACATACAAGTCTCTGTGTGGACACATATTTTCATGTGTCTTGCATATATATCAAGGAGCGAAATTGCTGGGTTGCATGGCAATTTACATTTAAATTTCAGAAGTTGCCAGACTGTTCTACTTCACATTTCCACCAATAACATATGAGGGTTTCAATTTCTCCACATCCTTACCAGCCTTATTATTGCCTGTCTTTTTGTTTATGGCCATCCTAGTGGATGTGAAATGGTCTTATTATAGCTTTAACCTTAAGTTTCCTAATGACTAAGATATTGAGTATCTTTTCATGTGCCTATCAGCCATTCTTACATCTTTTATTCAAATCTTTTGCCCAATTTTTAATTGGGTTGTCTTATTAATAAATCATAAGAATTATTTACATACTCTGGATACAAGTCCTAGATCAGATATATTTGGAACAGAATGAAAATGAAAGTACTAGATATCAAGATTTATAGGATGCAGTTAAAGAAAAGCTTAGGGCAAAATTTGTAGTTTTTTATGCATATATGAGAAAGAAAAAAGATCTCAAATCAATAACTTAAACTTATTATCAATAACTCAAGGGAAGGAGAAAAGTATAGAAAATGACTATAAGGAGTACAATATAAGACCAAAACATTTCAGATCTATCTGCAATAAAACAAAAGAAAATGGTCTAAATTTATGGTGTGGAAGACTCAGCCATGTCTTGTTTATAATAGACACATCTAAAAGATAAAATTGCAGAAAGATTGAAAGCAAAAAATGGAAAAGTTATAGCAAGCAAATACTAACAAAACATTTGTGTACCCATATAGATGGTCTGCAATTTATGAGAGTTTGACCTAATTTTTCAACTTCATGATGGTACAAAAATGACAGGAATTTAGTATGCTTCTCAGCTCACAACTGAGTTATTATATCAACTTATGGTGGTTTTGAATTGTAAGTTGAAGAGCACCTGTACTGGTAGCAAGGAAACATATAGCTTAAGCCAAAACATGTACTAGGCATAAAGAGAGATAATACATGATAATGAAAGGAACAACTAATCAAGAAACCATGATGGTTTTAAACTTGTATAAATTGAATAACATAGCTGCAAAAAAGGGAAAGCAAAAATTAAACAGAAAAAAACCAAAACCACAATCATAAGGGAAGATTTCAGACATCATCATAATGTTCTATATCAGACTAAAAATTGGTATAGCTATAAAATATTTTGGCCGGGCCCGGTGGCTCACTCCTGCAATCCCAGCACTTTGGGAAGCCGAGGGGGTGCGGATCACGAGGTCAAGAGATCGAGACCATCCTGGCCAACATGGTGAAACTCCGTCTCTACTAAAAATACAAAAATTAGCTGGGCGTGGTGGCACATGCCTGTAGTCCCAGCTACTCAGGAGGCTGAGGCAGGAGAATCGCTTGAACCCAGGAGGTGGAAGTTGCAGTGAACCAAGAGAGCACCATTGCACTCCAGCCTGGTGACAGAGTGAGACTCCATCTCAAAAAAAAAAAAAAAAAAGATTTGAACACAATTAACAAGCTTGATCTAACAGTCACATGGAGAAGGGACCCTGTGCCCAATAGTAATGTATGTTTTTTCTAAGCACACATAGAATATTTATAAAACCTGACCACTGAATAGAAGCAGTGCAGTTCTCAACAAATAACAACAGGGTTCATGCAAACCATGTTCTCTGAAGACACTGTAACTAAATTAGAAACCACCATCCTTACATAACTCATCAACTATGCATATGTTCTTCTGTGGTGTATTTTTTACATTGTTTTCATCAAATACATATAATTTTACATTACGTCTTTTCCACTCTTTAATCCATCATAAATAGATTCCCATACTGTTGCACAATCTTTAATATATTTGGATAATTGTCCACTAAATTGATGTGAGAAATATCTATTTTTGAAGCCTGTAACTGTATATTCGTCTTATCTCTTTTGTCCAAGTTTTATTCCAAGATAAATTATTTACTCACTCAGAAAACCTCCAAGCTTTCATCTGCAATTTCTTCACAATAATAATGAGCTCCAAGAGTCACTGTTTGTTCCTTTTTCTGGCTTCTAGGTGAACAGCAGTAGAAGCAGCCTGGAGGGCAGAATTATTTAGCTTTTATTAAACATTGTCAGGGAAAGTGACATATCCAAACACAATTGTGAATACTTTGAGAAAACGGTAAGGTAGTTCCTCAATTTTTATATGAGCCACTTTAATTTAGATACAACTGCATTCATTAATGCACTTTGACATATAAAAATAGGTCAGGCATGGTGGCTCACGCCTGTAATCCCAGCACTTTGGGAGGCCAAGGCGGGTGGATCACTTGAGGTCGGGAGTTCAAGACCCATTTGGCCAACATGGCAAAATCCCATCTCTACTAAAATACAAAAATTATCTGGGCATGGTGGTGCACACCTGTAAGCCCAGCTACTCATGAGGCTGAGGCAGGGGAATCGACTGAACCTGGGAGGCTGAGGGTGCAGTGAACCGAGAACACACCACTGCACTCCAGCCTGGGTGACAGTCAAGACTCTGTCTCAAAAAAATAAAAAATAAAAAAATATATATAACCTGATAGAGAACTTCTCAAAGATGTATTATTTGTAGTAGAATCCTAAGACTCCATCCAAAGGGTCTGCTCTCAGAAGAAGATGAGGAGGAAGAGGAAGAGAAGAATGGTGGCCACTAGGATGGTCATAAACAAAATGAGGATGAGGATTGTCAAAGTCAAAGTAAAAATCTAGAGCTGAATCTCTAAATTTAATGTTTTATTTGGAAAAAGACTTGCAATTTGGGATATATACATAGACCAGGTGGTCTTCAGTATGTCTGAAGAAGAGAAGTTTAGAGGTTTTATTAAAGAGAGAAATGTTACACATTGCTCTTCAAGAAAGTTCATTGGCACTAGTAAGGGTTTGGAGAGCTGGTAAGCTCTGATTAGTGGGCAAAATTCGTCTTAGAGTTGCAGCAAGTTATCTCAGCAGCTGTAAATAAAACTGCTCCTGGGTTACAGCAGGCAGTCCCAGCAGTCAGTTTTGCAGAGAATTACATTCTTGGAGCAAACTTTTTGTTTTTTGGGGTTTTTTTGTACTCAAGAGTGCTGCCACCCAGCTTCTCAACCCTGATTTAGTTGGGTATGACAAGAATGATGCAATTTGCGTGATTGACTTTCACAGGATGGAGGCAAAGGGTAAAGAAGACAAGATAATTATCGAGATGAGGAAGGACTGGAGATAGAAGTCAAGAAAGAGAATTTCTCAGTTCCAGTAGTACTTAGGACTTGAACTTAAAGTCTCCTGTGAAATGGTGAAATAACCAAACTTTTCTTAAATGGAAAATATACTGGCATCTTCTGGAACACCCTTGGGAAAATTTCTTCCCTGGGAGAAGAATGGGGTGATGGGGGTGGGGCAGGGAGGTGGGGGCAGAGATAAGGATTTAAAACATTCTTCCGAACTTGAAGATCCTCCTTATCCCATCCCTTCAAGGTGAGGTTGGGAAAGAGGGTTGAAGACCTAGAGTTCATATAATTCAGGGAAAGTTACTCCATCTATTTGAGTCTCCAAATCCTTGTGAATGAAATTGGGGGATATTGCTAGTGATCATATCATCATATCATCATCATCATCATCAAGTAACTTTACTGTAGTAAAGAGAAAGAAATAAAATTTCTTACAACCCATAAAGTATGTTTTTACAAACTAGAAGTAGTGTGATTGTGGCTTAGAGAACAGAGAAAGTTTTAGCCCAGTAATCATTTTTGAATTCCTCAAAGCCCAAATGAAACAAAATTGGTGGGAGATGGTAAGGGCAGAAATTAATAAAAAGAGCTAATATAAATTTGCATATAATGTAGACATTAATTCCTTGTGAGGAGTCATGGTAATTGTGGGGGCAGTTGTGGATTTTTTTGACTGTACTGATCTTGTGGAAATTAGTATTTGAGCGTGTTCCAGCAGTGTACAGATGGGCTCTTGGAAGGCCGGAGAAGAGTATTTGCCAGACACACACTGGAGAGACTTTGAGGCTCAGACTTGATTGGCAGTGACCCCAAGTCAAGGCTCTAATCAACCTTCCTGTTGGAGCCTCGCCGTGCTCCTCATATCTCCCCATACTCCTGCACTACTAGTGTATCTCAACTTAGAGAAACATCCTGCCCATGACCTCTATGTTCCCTTGACCGTGACTGACACTTAGGTTTAGACAGGTAGGTTTTATTTCCTCCTGCACTGTGCTGAAACTCTAGAAACTCAAACCATTATCTGGAACTCCAAGCATTTGCTTATTTAATAAGAAGCCTTCTCCATACACACCACTTCTTTTCTGCCAAAGACCCAGAGAAAACATGGTTAATCCACTTCTGGGGCAGCACTTGGAGAGATTCGCCCATGAATGGGTCCTCTCCTCTCCCCAGAGCAAGGACATTGTCAGCTTCTCATTGTGTTTATGATTTTACAGTCTCCCCTAACATCATAATAAGCTGACAGTAGCTGACAACTAGGTGGTCTAAATAGGTGTTCCTTCTACCACGGAGTCCAATCCTGGCCCAGAGGAAGCAGCATTTGGATGAAGAATTTACCTGGGACTCTGACTATCTATAAAACAGAGTCGTGTGTGTCCCTTTGCTCAGGGAGAGGAAAAGAAGGGACAGAGATGATGGTAGTTGATACTTTCAGTCTACCTCCACGAAAAAAAAACAACACTTGCAAAGTACAAACCAAACTTCTTCCTCATTGTTCTGAAAAACCATTTGCTGCTAATTGGGGAAGAAATTCAATGGCTTGTGCAACCCAGAAACACATATTTTTACTAATGAGATTGCCCCTGTGTCCTAAGAGATCTAGTTTTCAAAAGCAGCCTGTGTTTGATCTCTAAAGCTATTCATGTCTAATTAGAGAAGAAATTCACTTGTATGGTAGGGAAGCACATTTTTTTTTTTACATAAGAAGGGAAAAGATCAGAGTAGAATACTGCTTTTAACAAGATTACTTCATCTAATGAGGATCTTATTATGAATTTTAATGAAAATAAAAACAGTAACAAAGTAAGAGAAATTAGAGGGTATTACAAAAGTCCTGTTGTTCCACAGAAAACTTATAGGAACCATGCAAGGACAAGAGAAGCCATCAGTAATACACTGCTGTATGCACTGCACTTGGGTTTATGAGAGACTATCTGTTAAGGTAAAGACGTGCTCAAATATATTATCCAGAAAATGTCACTTACATGTATATTCTTTTCTCTTTAGCACAATGATACAACCGTTCAATCTATTTGATATGGATTTCTCCTATTAGGAAGAAATTTCAACAACTTCACTTCTAACTTAAATACATACATCAGCTAGCCTGGCCAACATGGTGAAACCCCGTGTCTACTAAAAATACAAAAATTAGCTGGGCATGGTGGCAGGTGCCTCTAATCCCAGCTACTCAGGAGGCTGAGGCAGGAGAATCGCTTGAACCTGGGAGACAGAGGTTGCAGTGAGCCAAGATCGTGCCATTGCACTCCAGCCTGGGCGACAAGAGTGAAACTCCGTTTCAAAAAATAAATAAATAAACACATATAACACCATCAAAATAAGGAGAAACTTTCTTTCCCGCATTGAAAGTCACTGATGTTTTCCTTAAAAGCATTGCATCATGTCTGTATTCTTTAACAATCCAAAAGAACCATTGTCTGCCTTTTTTGTTTCTTCTTTTCTAAATGAAAACATTTATTAAAATATTTAGGTGGATAAGTTGCCTATTGAAATTGTAATGTCCCTGAAGTATTGGTTGAGCTTAATTTATTCATATAAGTTTCAAGTCATTCAAAGGCCTATTTTTCTGGCAGAAAACTAAAGACAGAGCTGTTATTGTACCATCTGGTTTGCATGAGGAGTCTCTTGGCATCTGTTAACTGCACATTTTATAAATGCTAAGTCCCAGATGGCATACATTGTAACAGTGAAGAGTCTTATAAAGGCTTCCAAAAACAAATTCTTTCAAATTTGAATACTGGATAGTCTAAGCAGGGGCTAGGAATTTAAATTCTACACTTGATTAAACTGGCTTTGTTAGCTGAACAAATTTCTTTTTTTTTTCTTATGTCTTTCCTCCTTCCTAATTATTGGTTCTGTGACTTGAAGATTTCAATCCTTGTAATTCTTCTACCAACAGGTCCCCTCTATAACTCAAGTTCCAGAAAAACGGCAGGAACAACAATCATTGGAAAAACCTATGTTAGGTACCATTCTGTTTCAAGATGGCAGAATTTACGACAAGGAGGTGTGTTACAGCACCCATTAGCAGATCATCAAATACCATCAAAACCGTTCAACTCTTACGAAGCTGATGGTTGGACTGGAAAGACAAGCAAATGTAAACTCCAAGCACTGTGTTGAAATAAAGCCAGAGTGGAGTAATGATTGAGAACATTAAAGTCAGAGACTGACAGATATTAAGCCCCACATTGGATCTTGCCCTTAACTTGGACAAATTACTTCTCCCTGAGCTTCGGTTTCTTCATCAGTAAAATAAAGACAGTACTTTTCTCTTTAAACGGGAATTATTCACAGGGTTGTTGAAAGTAATTACTGAATATTTGTAAAATACTTAAGTACAGTTTATGGTGTGTAGCTAGTACTCAACGAATGTAGATTAGTATTAGTACTAGCACTAGGAGAAAGAAAGTTTCTCCTTTAAGTCAATCCTATATAAATACAGCATTTTCTTAAAACTTCTCTTTTCTCTGCGTTTTCATTCTCAATAACAACAGCCGGGACCTAGTTTTTTTTTCCCCACCCCTTATCATGGTATAATAAAAATAATATATATTTTATAGTCACACAGAACTGAATTTCAATCTGGGGTTTTGTACTAGTTTACTAGGACTTCTATAACCAAGTACCACAGACTGAGTGGCTTAAACACATTTATTTTCTTACAGTTCTGGAAGCCAGAAATCTGAAATCAAGGTGTGAGCGTGGTTGGTTCCTTTTGAGGGCTGTGAGAAAAGGACCTGTTCCAGGCCTCTCTCCTGGAGAAAGACTTGTAAATGGCCATCTTCTCCTTGGGTCTTCATGCCATCTTCCTCTTCACATGTCTGTGTCCAAATTTTCTCTTCTTATAAGGACACTTGGTCCTTATAAGATGGTTATATTGATTAGGGCACCTTAATAACTTCCTTTAACATCATCACCTCTGTCAAGGCGGTGTTTGTCTGTTTTCACACTGCTGTAATGAAATACCCGAGACTGGGTAATTTATCAAGGAAAGAGGTTTAATTGACTCACAGTTCCAACATGGGTGGGGAGTCTTCAGGAAACACAATCCTGGCGGAGGCAAAGGGGAAGCAAGGACCTTCTACACATGGTGGCAGGAGAGAGAAGAATGAAGGAGGAACTTCCGAACACTTATAAAACCATCAAATCTCATAAGAACAAACTCACTATCCCGAGAACAGCATGGGGGAAACCACCCCCATGATCCAATCACCTCCCTCCCTCAATACATGAGAATTACAATTTGAGATAAGATTTGGGTGGGGACACAGAGTCAAACGTATCAAAGACTATCTCCAAATAAAGTAACATTCTGAGGTGCTAGAAATTAGGACCTCAACATAAGTGGTGGGGGAGATATATTTTCAGCCCATAATAACTTTCTACTACTATCAACTGAAGGAAAATTCACCTCAAGGAGACTTCATTTCATTTTCTTACTCCTATCTGGATTATTTATAAATCAGTGCTTAGCACAAGGTCTATACATGGTGGCCTTCTTCTTAGAAAGACTCACGGACTCACATTGTTTCTGGGAACCACCTACTCTTTCCCAGAACTCTGCATGAAACACGAACGATGTACATGTGGCTTACAAAACCTGCGGAGGACCCAGTGAGGAAGGAATGGCTTATAGAGCTATGATCAAAGGAGACTTAGCAGGACTCAGCTGTTATTTGAATGGTGGGGGACATTTTATGGAAAAGATGCTTTAAAGATTATACAAAGGTGGCCAGGCCTGGTGGCTCACACCTGTAATCCCAGCACTTTGGGAGGCCGAGGTGGGTGGATCACCTGAGGTCAGGAGTTCAAGACCAGCCTGGGCAAAATGGGGAAACCCCGTCTCTACTAAAAATACAAAAATTAGCTTGGTGTGGTGGCATGCGCCTGCAGTCCTAGCTACTTGGGAGGCTGAGGCAGAAGAATCACTTGAACCCAGGAGATGGAGGTTGCAGTGAGCCAAGGTTGTGCCACTACACTCCAGCCTGGGCAACAAGAGCGAAACTCCGTCTCAAAAAAATAAAAAAGATTATACAAAGGTGAGAATCAACCTCTTTAAACATAGGGGGAAAAGTAAAAAGCAGAGATGAGGGGAGCCCTGGATTCAATTCCCAGTACTGTCACTAAGTAACTGCAGGACCTAGAGTTATTGTCCCTATCTGTAATCCAGGTTCCTGGCCTCTCATATAAGGAGGTAGCAACCAAATTCTGTTATCAGTCAAGTTTCATCAGAGAAGCAGAACCATTCTGAGTGATACAGAATAAAGGGTTTATTGCAGAGATTAAGCTTATACCTGGAAGCCAGGTAAGCTGTCTAGTAAGGCTATTTCTTCTGCACCAGATGTTAGACCCAAAGTCCGTAGGGCCAGCAATTGGGAAGTAAAGATGGAGGGGAAGTGAAGAAAAAGAACAAATTAGAATCTGCAGGGACAAACTGGAACCCCAGAGAACAATACGAAACCCATGCCTGTCTCTTACCACCCCCAACCTGGACGACACAGGTGTCTACAGGATAAGCTGCCACCTTTCACCATGGACAGAGCTGCAAATGCACCTGGCCTAGGATTCAGAGAAGCTGAAGGGGGAGATCTGGATAGAGTGGGAGGAGCCGCAGGTTTGCCTCCTGCCCCACGCCCACAAGGTGAGCAGCAGCTTAGCCACGATATACATGGTCTCTCTATGGTTTTGAAAGTTACAGGCTGGTGGTGGATGGGATAAATATGGCCAGAGATATGTCTCGTTTGGCAGGCATAGGATTTTGAAAATTTTTTAACATTAAATATCAACATTAAAATTGAGGAAATTGAATGGAATCTGGATTTTCAGCTTCCAGATGCGAAACTGAAGATCATGACAATTACCTCTGCCTGAGCTGAGAAGCAGGTTTTTTTGGGTTTGTTTTTGTTTTTAAGATGCAGTTTTGCTCTTGTTGCCTGGGCTGGAGTGCAATGACGTGATCTCAGCTCACTACAACCTCCGCCTCCCGGGTTCAAGCAATTCTCCTGCCTCAGCCTCCTGAGTAGCTGGGATTACAAGCATGGGCCACCACGCTCGGATACTTTTTTGGTATTTTTAGTAGAGATGAGGTTTCTCCAGGTTGGTCAGGTTGGTCTCGAATGCCCAACCTCAGAGGATCCACCCACCTCGGCCTCCCAAAGTGCTGGGATTACAGGCATGAGCCACTGTGCCCAGCCAAAACAGTTATTTCTTTAGATGCAGCCTGGACTCAACAGTCCACCTCACCCCCAGCTGCCCAGAGCTGTAATCCTGACCCTGAGGGCAATAGTTAGTCACTTGCCATTCTCATCACACTAAAGCCATTTCCTTGCACCCAACTGACTTCACTCATGTACAGTATTTGCCTTACTCCAGTAACCATGTCGAATGACCTTTTGAGTGTGACAATGTCCTATCATTTCCTATCACATCAGTTACATCTTAACCCTCCCTCATTTCCTTCTGTGCCAGTCAGTCACCAAATACATATTGTGCATCTGGGTGAAAGCTCTCCTAGTCCCCATTTCCAGCATTTCTGGTCAATTCTCAAGCATTAAAAAGGCTGTTTTCTTGGGGATATTTACACCTGCACTCACAGGGTTATAAGACTTAAGCAAACTTACATATTGCCCAATTGCAGGTGAATTACTGATCAGTAGAAAGAACACACACACACTTGCAGGATAATTTCCTAGGTTAGCCAAGGATACAGAAGTGGCTACACAGAGCAAAATGAGCTGCTATGTGTTTTAGTAACACTTTATCCTGGTCCCATAGTGTCATTGCTATGTGGGCACCTTACACACTGTGAACAAATAGAGTCCTGCCATAGTTAAAAACAGCAGCTTATTTCTTGCTATATCACTGCTCTTTTATATGCAAGCTACTCTAGAAAAACATATATATGTATCTATACACATGCATAAACACACACACATACGTATCACTAATCTCTTACAATATCGACTTCTCTTGGTTCTTGAAACAACCTCAGCACGGGCAAAGCCACATAACCATCTAGGATAAAGACAACCAAATCAGTGTCCAGGTATTCTCAAGCAAGATTCAAACAAGCAGAAGAAAACTTCAGAGCTCGAAGACAAGACTTTCAAGTTAACCCAATCCAACAAAGACAAAGAAAAAAGGATTTTTAAAATGAGCAAAGTCTCCAAGAAGTTTGGGAGTATGTTAAACAACCAAACCTAAGAATAATTGGCATTCCTGAGGAAGAAGAGAAATCTAAAAGTTGGAAAAACATATTTGAGGGAATAATTGAGGAAAACTTCCCTAGCCGTGTTAGAGATCTAGACATCCAAATACAAGAAGCTCAAAGAATACCCAGGAAATTCATCATAAAAAGATTATCATGTAGACACATAATTTTCAGGTTATCTAAAGTCAAGATGAAGGAAAGAATCTTAAGAACTGTGTGGCAAAAACATCAGGTAACTTATAAAGGAAAAATTATCAGATTAACAGCAGATTTCTTGGCAGAAACTCTACAGGTCAGAAGGGATTGGGGTCCTGTCTTTAGCCTCCTTAAACAAAACAATTATCAGCCAAGAATCTGGTATCCAGTGAAACTAAGCTTCATAAATGAAGGAAAAACACAGTCTCTTTTAGACAAACAAATGCTGAGAGGATTCGCCACCACCAAGCCAGCACTGCAAGAACTGCTAAAAGGAGCTCTAAATCTTGAAACAAATCCTCAAAAATACACCAAAATAGAAACTCTTTAAGGCATAAATCTCACAGCACTTATAAAACAATAACACAATGAAAAAAACACACAAGGTATTCAGGCAACAACTAGCACAATGAAAAGAATAGTACTTCACTTCTCAATACTAATACTGAATGTAAATGGCCTAAATGCTCTACTTAAAAGATATAGAATGGCAGAATGAATAAGTATTCAGCAAGCAAGTATCTACTGTCTTCAAGAGACTCATCTAACATGTAAGGACTCACATAAACTTAAGGTAAAGGGATGAAAAAGGACATTCCATGCAAATGGACATCAAAAGTGAGCAGAAGTAGCTATTCTTGTGTCAATCAAAACAGACGTTAAGGCAACAACAGTTAAAAAAGACAAAAAGGCAAGGTGCAGTGGCTCATGCCTATAATCCCAGCACTTTAGGAGGCTGGAATGGGCAGATCACCTGAGGTCAGAAGTTCAAGACCAGCCTGGCCAAGATGGTGAAACCCCATCTCTACCAAAAATACAAAAATTAGCTGGGTACGGTATCATGTGTCTGTAGTCCCAGCTACTTGGGAGGCTGAGGCAGGAGGATCGCTTGAATCCGGGAGGCAGAGGTTGCAGTGAGAGGAGATCATGCCACTGCACTCCAGCCTGGGTGACAGAGCAAGACCCCATCTCAAAAAAAAAAAAAAAAAAAGACAAAGAGGTACATTATATAATGATAAAAGGACTAGTCAAAAGGAAAACATATATATCATAAATATATATGCACCTAACACTGCAGCCCCCAAATGTAGAAAACAATTACTATTAGACCTAATAAATGAGATACACAACAACACAATAATAGTGGGAGACTTCAGTACTCCAGTGACAGGTGATCAAGACAGTCAACAAAGAAATGATGATCTTAAACTATACATTAGAACAAATGGAACTTAATAGATATTTACAGAGCATTTTACCCAACAACTGCAGAATAAACATTCTATTCATCAGCACATGAAACATTCTCCAAGATAGATCACATAATAGGCCACAAAACAAATCTCAACAAATTTAAGGCTGGGAACGGTGGCTCACACCTATAATCCCAGTACTTTGGAAGGCCGAGGTGGGCAAGTCACCTGAGGTCAGGGGTTTGAGACCAGCCTGGCCAACAGAGTGAAACCCCATCTTTACTAAAAATACAAAAATTAGCCAGGCGTGGTGGCACACGCCTGTGATCCCAGCTACTCATGAGGCTGAGGTAGGAGAATTGCTGGAACCTGAGAGGCAGAGGTTGCAGTGAGCCAAGATCACGCAAGTACTCTGTCAGACCACAGTGGAGTAAAATTGGAAATCAGCTCCAAAAGGAACCCTCAAAACCACACAAATACATAGAAATTAAATAACCTGCTCCCGAAGGATTCTGGGGCCAACAATGAAATCAAGATGGAAATTTAAAAATTCTTCAAACTGAACGATAATGGTGACACAACCTATCAAACTTCTGGGATACAGCAAAAGCGGTGGTAAGAGGAAAGCTCATAGCCTTAAACACCTACGTCAAAAAGTCTGAAAGAGCATAAATAGACAATCTATGGTCACATCTCAGGAACTAGAGAAACAGTAACAAACCAAGCCCAAACCCAGCAGAAGAAAAGAAATAAGAACTAAATGCAATTGAAACAAACAAAAAATACAAAAGATAAATGAAACACAAAGCTGGTTCTTTGAAAAGATAAATAAAATTGAAAGACTGCTAGTGAGATTAACCAAGAAGTGAATCGAGAAGATCCAAATAAGCTCAATTAGAAATGAAATGGGCTGGGCAAGGTGGCTCACGTCCTGTAATCCCAGCACTTTGGGAGGCCGAGGCAGGTGGATCACGAGGTCAGGAGATCGAGACCATCCTGGCTAATACGGTGAAACCCCATCTCTACTAAAAATACAAAAAATTAGCCGGGCGTGGTGGCAGGCTCCTGTAATCCCAGCTACACTCAGAAGGCTGAGGCAGGAGAATGATGTGAACCCAGGAGGTGGAGTTTGCAGTGAGCCGAGATCACGCCACTGCACTCCAGCCTGGGAGACAGAGTGAGACTCCGTCTTAAAAAAAAAAAAAAGAAAAGAAAAAAGAAAGAAAACAGGAGATATTACAACTGACACCACAGAAATACAAAAGATCATTCAAGGCTACTATGAACACCTTTACATGCACAAACTAGAAAACCTAGAGGCGATGGATAAATTCCTGGAAACATACAACCCTCCTAGATTAAACCAGGAAGAAATAGAAACTCTGAACAGACCAATAACAAGCAGCGAGATTGAAATGGTAATAAAAACAAGGCTAAGAAAAAAAAAATCCAGGACCAGATGGATTCACAGCTGAATTCTATCAGACACGCAAAGAATTGGTACCAGTCCGATTGACACTATTCCACAAGATAGCAGAAGAGGGAAACCTCCCTAAATCATTCTACAAACGCTAATACCAAAACCAAGAAAGGACATACAAAAAAAACTACAAACCAATATTCCTGATGAGCATAGATGCAAAAAACCTCAACAAAATACTAGCTAAGTGAATCCTACAGCATATCAAAAAGATAATCCACCATGATCAAATGGGTTATGTACCAGGAGTGCAGGGATGATTGAGTGGCTGGGCTCACCAGTTAACCAGCAAGTCAGCTGAGGACTGGTCACTCTAGGATAGCCTCAGCTTAGATGCCCTGTCTCTGCCTTTTGAGACTGCTCATTATCTGCAGGTTATCCTGGGCCTGTTCTCATGGAGACAGCAGGGTGTATAAGACCTCTTGAGACCTAGTCACAGAACTGACACATGGTCATTTCCACCACATTCTATGGGCCAAAGCAAGTCACAAAGCCAGCCAGATTTTGATGGTTGGGATAGTGAAACCTAGGCTGACAAGAATGGCATGCCAGGCTGGGGACAGAAATGTAGCTATAATTAAGCATTAATCAGGCTGCACTTTGGCCCACTTTCTTGTGGCTGAAAGTCACATACCACTAGATATTGACCATTTGTATTCCCATTGTTCCTGCAGATAGGATCCCTGACATTAGGGACATGAGACTGTTTATGAATTGATTTGCACCTCTCTTGTTCCTGTAGACAGGCTCTCTGATATTAGAATCATAAGGCTTTTTGCTTAAGGATCACTTAAGATGTTTTTCAGACCCCAAATTCCAGCAATTTTTTTTTTTTTTTTTTTGAGACAGAATTTCACTCTTGTTGCCCGGGCTGGAATGCTGTGGTGCAATCTTGGCTCACTGCAAACTCCACCTCTTGGGTTCAAGCAATTCTCCTGCCTGAGTCTCCCAAGTAGCTGGGATTACGGGTGCCTGCCACCACGCCCAGCTAATTTTTGTATTTTTAGTAGAGACAGGGTTTCACCATGTTGGCCAGACTGATCTCAAACTCCTGACTTCAGGTGATCCACCCGCCTCAGCCTCCCAAAGTGTTGAGATTACAGGCATGAGCCACTGCACCTGGCCTGTGTTTTTCTTTTTTCTATTTTTAAATGGAGACAGAGTCTTGTTCTGTCACCCAGGCTGGAGTGCAGTGGCATGATTTCGGCTCACTGCAACCTTCACCTCCCGGGTTCAAGCAATTCTCCTGCCTCAGCCTCTCCAGTAGCTGGGATTACAGGTGCCCACCACCATGCCCAGCTAATTTTTGTATTTTTAGTAGAGACATGGTCTCACCACGTTGGCCAAGCTGGTCACGAACTCCTGACCTCAAATGATCTATCTGCCTTGGCCTCCCAAAAGTGCTAGGATTACAGGTGTGAGCCACCATGTTCTGCCTTCCAGCAACCATTTGGAGGACCCCTCACCACCCCTGCCCAGAGGAATGGGATCACCATGAAAATAGTTTATCTCCCTGTCCCATGACTTCACCCCCACACTCCACCAATCAATTATCTCCATACTTTGGCCCATTCAAAACCCTAGCCCCAAACTCCTTAGGGAGATAGATTTGAGGTTTCCTCCCATCTCTTTATTCAGTGAACCTATGATTAAACCTCTTTCTCTGCTGCAACCAGTGTCTTGGCATATTGACTTGCTGTGGGCACTGGGCAACTGACTTATGGTTACAGTGGTGGTGGTATAATAGGCTGACTGTAGAGGCACATTACAAATGGTAGGAGCACAGAGAGGGGCACAAGATTGGGACTTTTACACTCAATCTACTGCTTCCCCCTAAGAACTTCAATACTGAACATATCTTATATTCTGCCAACTCAAAGGAATACGCTACATTGCTGAGAGTAACCATTGCCCTAGCTACTTAGCCATAGGGTCATTTGTGTTAACATCTGTATGAAAATGAGTTTTTAGTTAACATTATACGTAAATGAGTTTTTATTTAGAACTTTTCTGCCGAGCGCAGTGACTCACGCCTGTAATCCCAACACTTTGGGAGACCGAGGCAGGCGGATCATGTGAGGTCGGGAGTTTGAGACCTGCCTGGCCAACATGGTGAAACCCCAGTCTCTGCTAAAAATACAAAGCATTAACTGGGCGTGATGTCACATGCCTGTAATCCCAGCTACTCGGGAGGCTGAGCCCAGAGAATCTCTTGAACCTGGGAGGTGGTGGTTGCCGTGAGCCAAGATCACGCCATTGTCCTCCAGCCTGGGCGACAGAGTGAGACTCCGTCTCATAGAAAAGAAAAAGGACTTCTGGGCCTTCTGTCTTCCATATATTGATGTCACCCTACCTTTATATTTATAGATCGATAAAGCTTTCATCCTAGTTCTTTCTGAATTTATTACTGTCAGAAGGCTCACTCAACTTGGATCTCTCTAAAGAACCTAAGGGGAAAACAACATTAACATTGTATATTAGATTGGTAAAGGAACTACCATATGATGTTGAAGAACATTCTCATTGACATAGTCTATTTTATTTTTCCAAGTTAAATTCATATTTGATATTTGAAAGCTATTTTGAGATGTATTAGCATAACCGGTAGAAGTTTTTATATTATTTATCTTATACTGCTAAAATTCTAATTAATGTCATCTTGTACTTTTAAAAGACAAGTGAACTGCAAGAGAAGCACAGAGTTTTAAAACACCCCCACATGCACAGACACACACACACACAGCAAGAGAGAGAAAATCAAAATCAATTAGAAAGGGCAGAGAGAGGCATCAGGAGACCTGGTTTCTCACTGGAGCTCTGTCTGCTACTCACTTGGTAAATGACCTGGAGCAAGTCACTAAACCTCTTTAGATATTAAACCTCTCAATATCTTAATTTTACCATAGTGAGTTGGACTTTGCAAGCCTGTAATCCCAGCACTTTGGGAGGCCGAGACGGGCGGATCACGAGGTCAGGAGATCGAGACCATCCTGGCTAATACGGTGAAACCCTGTCTCTACTTAAAAATACAAAAAACTAGCCGGGCGACGAGGCAGGCGCCTGTAGTCCCAGCTACTCGGGAGGCTGAGGCAGGAGAATGGCGTAAACCCGGGAGGCGGAGCTTGCAGTGAGCTGAGATCCGGCCACTGTACTCCAGCCTGGGCGACAGAGCGAGACTCCGCCTCAAAAAAAAA
>NW_016803680.1:1793607-1826021 GCF_001698545.2 Rhinopithecus bieti | reverse complement strand
AAAAAAAAAAAAAAAAAAATCAAAGCCTCAAGCTCCGGATCCATTCATTTCAACATTTTACCTTTATACTGTTGAGTTTTCATCCTTGAGCCTTAGACTCTATAGCTTAGGTAGCTCACTCAGAAATCAGTCAAAATTATTATTTAAATTTTTTTTGTTGTTGTCCAGGCATGGTGGCTCACACTTGTAATCCCAGCACTTTGGGAGGCCAAGGCGGATCACCTGAGTTCAACAGTTCAAGACCAGCCTGGCCAACATGATGAAACCCCGTTTCTACTAAAAATACAAAAATTAGCCAGGTGTGGTGGTGCACACCTATAGCCCCAGCTACTGGGGAGGCTGGGTCACAAGAATAGCTTGAACCTGGGAAGCAGAGGTTACAGTGAGCAGAGATCGTGCCATTAGACTCCAGCATGGGCAACAGAGTGAGACTCTGTCTCAAAACACTAAAACTAACTAACTAACTAAAATTTTAAGAGACAGGGTCCTGCCATGCTGTCCAAGGTGGTTTTGAATTCCTGGCCTCAAGTTATCTTCTAGCCTCAGTCTCCCAAAGTGCTGGGATTATAGGCATGAGCCACCATGCCCAGTCTATAATTATTTAATTGGTTATTGTATCACTAAAACAATTCAACAAAAACAGAGGTGAATAAAGTTGTTGGAGTCTCACCAATGCATCTTAATGTAGACATTTCTCATTGTCCGAACTAGTACTCTGGGTTCTTTTTCCTACCTCCTAGAAAATTAAGGAACATGGACACAAAGGTGGGTCGGAACGAAAGTTTAATAAGTGAAAGAGGCTGGGTGTGGTGGCTCACACCTGTAATCCCATCACTTTGAGAGGCTGAGGCGGGCGGATCACCTGAGGTCAGGAGTTGGAGACCAGCCTGGCCAACATGGGGAAACGCTATCTCTACTAAAAATTCAAAATTAGCCAAGTATGGTGGGGCATGCCTGTAATCCCAGTTACTTGGGAGGCTAAGGCAGGAGAATGAATCCAGGAGGCGGAGTTTGCAGTGACCCGAGATCACACCATTGCACTCAAGCCTGGGCAACACGAGTGAAATTCCGTCTCAAAAAAGAATAATAATAAGTGAAAGAAAAAGATTATCTGCAGCAGAGAGGGGAGTCCAAGTGGATTGCTGGGTTACGGCTGAATTCAAAAGCTTTTTTAAGAAACTCCTCTCTCATCTCTAGCAGTTTGAATAACTTTTCATCAGCAAAGCTGTCTGTGCAACTCCCTGTATCTTACAGCAGCTGTGGACATGTATCTAGGCAAGCACAAAGCCTGCGTCTCTTGTTTTGATAGCTGTGGGTTTGTTTTAGGCAAGACCCCCTCCTCCCTGTGTAAGTGTCCACAATGGATATGCCTGAAAAGGGGAGGAAACTTTTTCCTAGGAGCTCGCTAATTAGACAAAGGTGCTTATCTGTGTGCAGGTGCAGCTTGTTTTTCCCAAATGATTTTTCCTTTTCTTCTCCCTCAAAGTCAGAAAGGCAAGAGTTCCTTATTCTTTTAAGGGCTGAAGGAGGAAAACTCCCACCTTTTCACTCTGAAGGTTCACTGAAAATAAACTGACCAAAGGCAGATGAATAGGAGAAAAATTCAAAAAAAATATTAATGTGCAGGGGAAGGTGGGAATCATACAGTGATTGTTCCTAAGCTCTCAATGGGGCACAGATGCATATATACTGTTTTTTGTTTGTTTGTTTGTATTTTGAGATGGAGTCTTGCTCTGTCGCCCAGGCTGGAGTGCAGTGGTACAATCTCGGCTCACTGCAGCCTCTGCCCACCGGGTTCAAGCAATTCTCCTGCCTCAGACTCCTGCATAGCTAGGATTACAGGCACACACCACTATGCCTGGCTAACTTTTATATTTTTAGTAGAGACGGGGTTTCGCCATGTTGGCCAGGCTGGTCTTGAACTCCTGACCTCAGGTAATCCACCCGCCTCAGCTTCCCAAAGTGCTGGGATTACAGGCGTGAGCCACCAGGTTTTTCATGGGGGATGAAGGAGATGGGGACTGTAGACAATTCTCTTGAGGGGCAGTAATGATTATTAGGGAGAATGAATGGACCAGGGAGAGAGAAATTAGCTTATACATAATTATCTTTGGAATTTGAATGAGCTTCAGAGGCTGACATCATCTTGTGGAAAAGTATGTCTATGTGTGGTTGCATTACTTAGTCTTCTTTCCTGCTATAGATAATGAGATTTCAGGGAGGGGACAGAAGGCAATAGTGTTTTTTCTGTTAAGAAGCTGCCTTGGCTGGGCCCAGTGGCTCATGCCGGTAGTCTCAACACTTTGGGATACCGAAGCGGGTGGATCATTTGAGGTCAGGAGTTTGAGACCAACCTGGCCATCATGGTGAAACCCTCTCTCTACTAAAAATACAAAGAAAAGCAAAAGCAAAACAAAAGCCCACAATTAGCCAGGCTTAGGAGAATCACTTGAACCTGGGAGGGGGAGGTTGCAGTGAGCCCAGATCATGCCATTGCACTCCAGCCTGGCCAACAAGAGCAAAGCCCTGTCAAAAACAAAAAACAAAAACCAAAACAAAACAAAACAAAAAAAGCTTTCTAGGTCAAATAAAGAAATTCCAGAGAGAGTTGCTTCCTGTACTTTGTGGGTGGAAAGGGAAAAAGGCAAGGATAGAGAGACCTTGATTCTGAGGCTTATTTCTAAAGCCTTTTGATTTTCCAAAGCACTCGGCATGCCCAGGCACCATACTTTGGGGAAATGTTTTCTGTGCTCCAACCCTCGCATCTTCTTAATCCTATTCCCGGGGATGATGTTCAATGTATTTAAAACCCATACAGCAAAAGCATGAACAAATCAGAATAGACAATGGTTGCAAATGCCCAGCACAGCTACGTGGACTCCCCAGACCCTGGCAACTCTCTCCTTTCCTGGATGACGCTTCAACTCTCTGGGACAACTTTCTTGACTTGTAATCCAAATACATATGTATAGACCCACATGCAGACACATAAAGTATAAATATGCACATAGGTTTGAGAAAGAAAATAAACTTTGTATCTGAAGAATGCAAAGCCCCTTTAAATTATCAGGGCCAGAGAGCCATTGAAATGTGACAGCAATCATACCTTACTTCCTCCTAGGGCTCAGTAATTATCTCTTGGTGCTACTTGATATATATTTATGGGCTCTAGACTGACACCAAGTAGCCATAAAATTAACCTAACCATGCCATACACTGGACACTATAACTCATACCATACACTGGACGCCATTACTCGTACCCTATAGTTCAACAATGTATAGCTAATCACTAATCAGTGTTCTTTTTTTTTTTTTTTTTTTGAGATAGGGTCTTGCTATGCTGCCCAGACTGGTCTTAAAAGTCCTGGGCCCAAGCTATCCTCCCACCTCAGCCTCCTGAATTGCTGTGACTACAGGTGTGAGCCACTGTACCCAGCTAATCAGTGTTATTTCTGTAAATCAATGAGTCAAGAAACACTGTATCAGCCACTAATCTCAGCACTTTGGGAGTTCGAGGCGGGCAGATCACAAGGTCAGGAGACCAACCTGGCTAACATGGTGAAATCCCATCTCTACTAAAAATACAAAAAATTAGCCAGGTGTGGTGGCGGGCACCTGTAGTCCCAGCTCCTCTGGAGGCTGAGGCAGGAGAATGGCGTGAGCATAATCTTGGCTCGCTGCAGCCTCCGCCTCCTGGGTTCAAGCGATTCTCCTACCTCAGCCTCCCGAGTAGCTGGATTTACAGGTGTGTGCTGCCATGCCCAGCTAATATTTGTATTTTGGGTAGAGACAGGTTATCACCATGTTGGCTAGGCTGGTCTCAAACTCCTGACCTCGGGTGATCTGCCTGCCTTGACCTCCCAAAGTGCTGGGATTACAGGTGTGAGCCACCGCACTGGGCTTATTTAGTGCAATATTTTTTTAATTCAATTTAAAGTTCTGGGATACATGTACAGGACGTGCAGGTTTGTTACATAGGTAAATGTGTGCCATGGTGGTTTACTGCACCCATCAACCCATCACCTAGGTATTGAGCCCCGCATGTATTAGCTATTTATTTTGATGCTCTCCATCCCCCGGCCCCCGACCCCTGCCATCAGGACCCAGTGTGTGTTGTTCCCCTCCCTGTGTCCCTGTGTTCTCATTGTTCAGCTCTCACTTATAAGTGAGAACAGAATATTAAGAATCATTTTTGTAAAGACTTTAGTTTTTCCTACCTCCTGATAGAAGACACTGTTTTACGGAGCAGCTATTTCTTCCTGTGTTCAAAGTCAGCTGCTGAACACATTGTAGCTTCCTGCTTTTTCCAGAGCAGAACCCTAGACATTGATGCTCATGGGCCCAGAGCCATTTGTTCGGGGGCTGTCCCTAGCACACCACAGGTCTGGGTTAGGTGAGACGAACAGAATTAATCTCTGGTGCACATACCAGCTTCACCAGCCCACAGTGGGCTTTCTCACCGCATCTCCTGCTTGGGGGTCTCTGTGCTGCCCTTTAACCTTTTAGAAACCCATAATTTGGGGGCTCTGACCAAAATTGCCCTTTCCAAGACAAAAACTTCCCACTCTGGAGAAAAGACGCCATCTTGAGGGGAGTGCGTAGCAGGGTGGAGAGGGAGGTGGGGTCTGAGGGAGGCTGAATAAGCACATTAACCCATCACTTCTCTGACCATCTTCTCAATAGGGCTCTGAGTCTCACATCTATGCTTTTCCCTCTAATGTCTTCTCCTCATAGTCTTAACCGTTGTGGTAATGAATTACATTTGTAGAAACGGTGCTACTTTTCAGAAAATATGCATAGAAGGAGAAACTATTGCTATCATGCTTTGGCTATAAAATGAAATCATTTTACCATCTCTATCCCCAAAAACTTGTCTGTATTTTGCTCCCTCTCCCCATTTCCGCCGGGATATAATCTACCCAATTCCCGTAAAGAGGTTAACCACTGGCCACCACAGATTTTCTCGCCTCCTTCCCTCCAGGTATTTTCCAGGTTTTCCTGATTATAAGAATCACCTGTGGTGCTCGTTAAGCAAACATTTCCCAGGCTCGTCCTCTGGAAAGTCCAATTCAGTAGCTTTTGGGTGGGACTCAGGAATCTGTGACATTAATGAGAGCTCCATGTGATCCTTTTGATCAAGGAAGTCAGGGAAACATTTTAATCTACAGTGTTATTTCAGATGCCTTGGGTTACACCTCAAAGGCAACACATGAATCAATACTGTTTAGGTTGATGCAAAAATAATTGTTTTTTGCCATTAAAAGTAGTGGCAAAGGGCCAGGCACAGTGGTTCATGCCTGTAATCCCAGCACTTTGGGAGGCCCGAGGCAGGTGGGATCACCTTGAAGCCAGGAGTTCGAGACCAACCTGGCCAACATGAGTGGAAACCCTGTCCTCTACAAAAACACAAAAATTTATCTGGGGCAGGGTGGATCACTTGAAGCCAGGAGTTCGAGACCAACCTGGCCAACATGGTGGAACCCTGTCTCTACTAAAAACACAAAAATTATCTCCCCTGCTACTGGGGAGGCTGAGGCAGGAGAATCGCTTGAACCCAGGAGGTGGAGGCTGCAGCGAGCCGTGATCGCGCCACTGCACTCCAGCCTGAGTGACAGAGCGAGACTCCATCTCAAATAAATAAATAAATAAAAGTAGGGGCAAAACCCACAATCACTATTGCACCAACCTAATAATTGCAAATGTCACCCGTCACTTGTATAGAGTCTAGGCATTATATTCACCTATTTTAGAACATGGGCTGCAGACATCTAGTTATCTCAAAGAGCAATGAGAGATGTTGAAAAAATACATTGATCAGGCCTCAGGAAATCTGAGTTCTCTACCCGGCCCCTAACACTGTTGGGGCAAGTTTCCTTGCCTCAGTTTCCCCACTGGGAAACTTCCAAGTGCTTTACAACAACAAAACATTCTTATTAGATCACTACTCCCTTTTACCCAGAAGTTTTACTTTGAGGAATTTATCTTGAGGGTTAACCAAGGAAATGTATCAGAATGCTCATAATGTTATTGTTTATAATGATGAAAAATTGCAAGCCCCTTAATGCTCATAATTACGGAAGTTATATAAACACAGATTTATCTCAACATTGAATACTAGGCCACCCTAAAATGGTAACAGAGAGCTTCATGTTTAATATGTTATAAAGTGACAGTGGCAGATTACAAAACAGTATTTAAACTTTCCTCCCAGTTTTTTAAAAAATTGTGTGGTGTTTGTAGAAACATGTCTGTAAAGTTACCCACCTAAATATTAGCAGTGGCACTATTATGAGTGACTCTTGCCTTTTCTCTGTATCCTTCTGTAATTGCATTTTTTTGCTGTAAGCTTAAGCTTTTATACTTGGGGGTCAATAAGGCTTCATTCATCTTCATGTGCATTATCAGGGTAACTTCTGCAGTAGCCAGGAGACTAGCTGTTACTTAAAAGGTTTTAGTTTAGGTGCAATGACTCATGGCTGGGATCCCAGCACTTTAGGAGGCTGAGGTGGGCAGATCACCTAAGTCAGGAGTTCGAGACCAACCTGACCAACATGGTGAAACACTGCCTCTACTAAAAATACAAAAATTAGCCAGGCATGGTGGCGCACACCTGTAATCCCAGCTACTCAGGAGGCTGAGGCAGGAGAATTGCTTGAACCCAGGAGGTGGAGGTTGCAGTGAGCCAAGATTCCACCAGTGCACTCCAGCCTGGGTGACAGAGTGAAACTGTATCTCAAAAAATGTTTAGTGATGTGAACAAGACTTGTTTTTTTCCTCAATAAAGCCCATGATTTCTCTTTCACTCTACATTGCAGTTGTAAATAATTTGCCCAAAAGATCCTAATTTCCCCCGAAGTTATAGGGAAAACACCAATTCACTCACCTGGAGCTGATTTCAGCAAACTCTGATTTCATGCCTGGCCCACAGGGGCAGCTGGCAGAATACCCAGCACAATCTGTCAGGAATCAGAGAGGCCACTTCCTTCCCCAACCCTTCCCTTTCAGCTGGGAGAATGGGAGAAGATTCAGGTGCCCACAATGGGGAGAGGGTGTTGATGCAGCTGGCTTCTTGCTATAAAAACACACAGCAGCCCACCCTCTACCCGGTTGATCTGGTAGTGCCTTTTGCTATGGCGTGCAGGCAGAGAGGAGGCTCCTGGAGTCCCTGGGGCTGGTTCAATGCAGGCTGGAGGTGAGTAATTCTGGAAGTGGAGGGAGCGGCTATGATAGCTTTGTTTGTTGAAGTCCATTCTTCTTGACTATCTCCCTGTCTTTTCCTAGCACTTACAGGTCGATTTCTCTCTTCTTTGCCCTTGTGACTTCAGTGAACTCCATAGATGTTTTTCAGTTGGTAAATCCTGCCTTTCCAGGTATGTCTCTTGGGTGAGGGAAGTCTTCTTAGCGAAGAAAAACAGGTTGCAGCTGGAAGGCCTAGACGGCCAAGAGACACAGGCCTGGCTCAGACAACCTCCATTCACCCCCTTTATTACCTTGGTCAGGTTACTGGATCTTTCCTCTGCTAACCTGTAGACTTACTATACCTGCTAAATGAAAACTCAGAACACCTGCACTGCCTTCCAGTCCCTCACTGCCTCAAGCTTTATGGTATCCCCAGAACAGCAAACCACCACAACTAACTTCAAACACAAACTCACGCTTAAGGAAAACATCGACATAACAGGCAAAACTGGAGCTGCTCACTTGACGTTCACCTGAGCCAGAGGCTGCAGAGTAGCAGATGATGGGCAAAAGTTGATCTAAAAAAAAAAAAAAAAAAAAATGCAGCCAGGCGCCGTGGCTCACGCCTGTCATCCCAGAACTTTGGGAAACCAAGGCAGGCGGATCACTTGAGTTCAGGAGTTTGAGACCAGCCTGGCCAATGTGGTGAAACCCCGACTCTACTAAAAATACAAAAACTAGCTGGGTGTGGTGGTAGGCACATATAATCCCAGCTACTCAGGAGGTTGAGGCAGGAGAATCGCTTGAACCTGGGAGGCTGAGGTTACGGTGAGCCGAGATCACGCCACTGCACTCCAGCCTGGGCAACAGACTCTGTCTCCAAAAAAAAAAGAAAAAAGAAAAAAAGGGTGTCCTCGGACTTACCCAGGACTTCGTTTAACGCCAGTTTGCAAAATGTGTTGACAAAGCTTTTGTCAGTATTCCAGACCTGCCTCTATCCGCTCCACTGTCAAGGTGTTGACCTGGCTTCTACGGACCTGCTTGTCAACCCTAACCTGGGCTGCTTCCTGGAATACTTCAAAAGCCCTGGGTGCCTGATATTTTCCTTAGTTCTTGGTATATTGTATCGTTATCTTGCTCACTTGTTTGTGAGCTCTCCCACGGTAGGGGACGATTCTTGCCTCCCTCATCTGGAATCCTTCCCATCCAAGAGGAGTCTATACATTTTTGTGGGAGTTGCATCATTTATGACTTAAAGCCCCCAGATGCTTCCTTTGCTCCCTAGGCACTGTCATTTGTGATGAAAGGGGAATAACAGTGGAGTTCCCAAGCAGTCCTGGCACCAAGAAATGGCATGCATCTGTGGTGGGTAAGTAACTATTATCTCATCATAGTCCTGATTAGCAGACAGCCTTTGGCTTGGGCCAATCCTGTTTGTCTGGGGAGCAGAGTACCCAAATTCCTGCAGCAACGGCATCCAACTCCCATGATGCCATGGGGATACCTGATTTGCATGAGGCCACCCAGCACGGAAGACCTATCTTTCTTTGAAAGTGTCTTACGTCAGTATCTCTGGGAAGCTTCTGGCTGCAAGTCATACCATCTCAAAGCTCGAGTCCTATCATCGAGTTGGGGCGGAAGTGAAGGGACTGAAGTGCCTTAGAAATGGACTGGTGGTCTTAACTCTGTAGCTTGGACTGTCACTAAAATGTACTCAGCCATCCTGTCTAATCCTGCTCTGGTCTTGGCAGATCCCCTTGGTCTCCACATGCCGAACTGCACTTACATCCTGGACCCAGGAAAGTTCACCCTGAGGGTTACCTATGAAAACTGTACCAGGAGAGTGGTAAGTGCATTGCTTTGAGCAGTTCTTGGGGAAGTACGTAGTAACCTAAGTTACTGGTAGTAAACTTGGCTAAGAACTTACTCTTTGGAGTAAACCAGTGGCTCTCAACCAAGGGGGTGGTGTCTCGTGTGTGGTTCTTTTTTTCTATTATAATCTGTCCAGGCCGGGTGTGGTGGCTCACACCTGTTATCTCTGCACTTTGGGAGGCTGAGGTGGGTGGATCACCTGAGGTCAGAAGTTTGAGACCAGCCTGGCCAACATGGTGAAACCCCATCTCTACTAAAAATACAAAAAATTAGTTGGATGTGGTGGCACACACCTGTAATCCCAGCTACTTGGGAGGCTGAGACAGAAGAAGCACTTAAACCCAGGGGGTGGAGGCGGAGGTAGCAGTGAGCTGAGATTGCTCCATTGCACTCCAGCCTTGGCAACAAGAACAAAACTGTCTGGGGTAGGGGGGTAGTGGCGGAGAATCTGTCCAGGGGACACTTGGCAACATCTAGAAACATCTTTGGTTATCACAACTGGGGGTAGAAGAGCTGCTACTGGCATCTAATGGATACAAGCCAAGGATGCTGGCAGAGAAAAAAACATTACCCCAGTCTCCTCCCCATAACACAGAATTAACAGGCCTGAGATGTCAGTGTTGAGGATGAGAAACCCTGGCATTCAAGTACTTGAGCTCTTGAGCCCTGGCTCTACCACCAATTAGGTGTTATTTCCAGCAAGTTAGTCCTTTCAAGCCTGTTTGCCTACTAGAAGATGAGAGTAATGGTGCCTGCTCCATGAGGGTAATAAAGACTAATGATGATCTACAGATTAAGACCTGGTGCAGCACCTGGATACAACAAATGACCAAACATGAGCTATTTTGATCTGTAAACCCCCACGTGAGATGGAAGGCTATTTTGGTGCCAGCAAATAGAAATCTGACATGTAGAAACAGGTGTTAAAAGGCAAACAGCGGCCAAACAGTAAGGTTTTTTCTATTGCCAAGCAACAGTATTGCCCAATCAGGAATATTAGGAGCAATAAAAGCAACCTGTCTAAGCAGAAGCTAGCAAGTTGCAATTTGGAAAGTTTGGATTTAATTGACTAGTTGGACATAGGCCTGGGGTGAGTTCTGGGAATCTGCATGTCTAACAGTCTACACCATCTGATTATGATGCAGGTGGTCTGCAGTATAAGCTTTGTGCAGATACTTTCTTAGACCCTACTCTGTAAACAGGCTTGAACTGTAAGTCATCTGGTTCCTAAAGCCCTCTATGATCAACCAATGAAGTAATCATATGTCCTTCATGAAAAATCTCATAATTTCCTTCTAAAACAGACCTTCTCAACATTAGAGGGTTTAGAGTTGCATTCCCTTAGACCAAGGGTCTGCAAACCATAACCTGTGGACTGCCAGATACAGTCCATGGCCTCTTTCTGAGGCAGGCTTGCTCTGTAGCCCAGGCTGGAAAGTAGTGACTGCAATCATGGCTCACTCCAGCCTAGAACTGCTGGGCTCAAGGGATTCTCTCATCTCAGCCTCCCAACTAGCTGGGGCTACAGGCATGCAACACTATGCCTATCTAATCCTTTCTTGTCGAGATGGGGATTTCACCATGTTGTCCAGGCTGGCCTCAAACTTCTGGCCTCAAGGGATCTTCCCACCTCAGCCTCCCAAAGCACTGGGATTATAGGCATGAGCCACTCTGCCTAGTTCATGTCTTTTTTTTTTTTTTTTTTTTTTGTCTTCAAATTAAGAATGAGTTTTATCTCAATCTTCTTGAGACAGGGTCTTGCTGTTGTCCAGGCTGGAATGCAGTGGCGCAATCTCAGCTCACTGCAACCCCCACCTCCCGGGCTCAAGCAATCCCCTATCTCTCAGTACCACCTCAGCCTCCCCAGTAGCTGAGACAACAGGCATGTACCACCACACCCAGCTAACTTTCGTGGGTTTTTTTTTTTTGTAGAGACGGGGTCTCACCATGTTGCACAGGCTGGTCGTGAACTCCTGGGCTCAGGCAATCTGTCTGCCTCAGCCTCCCAAAGTGATTGGGTTATAGGCAATGAGCCACTATGCCCAACTGGCTCTTAGCTTTTTAAAGTTATTTTAAGGAAACATGCTATGGATTTCATGTGGCTCACATGAGTCTAAAACAGTTGCTAATGCATAACAGAAAAAGGTTGGCTGACCCCTGCTTTTAGACTGAGTTCCCTAAAGTCAGGGGTAATAGCAAGGGTGGCTCTACCCAGCACAATGGCAGCTACTTAGGTACTTAACAAGTATTCAGATAACCTTGGTAGAAGCCTCAAACCAACCCCATTCAGCCAGGACAATGGTACTGAGACATAGGGCAGACACAAGAGAAATAGAAACTGAACTCCATTCCTGATGCTAAAACTGGCCTATCAGTGTGAGTCTTCGCTAGCAGATTGCAATGGGCTAGCTAGTCTCCTGGTACAGGAATGAGGTACCTTCCAGCACTTGTGATATTGGTAACTTTAAGGGTTTTGCCACTCAGATGGGTCAGATGGTATTCTAGAATCCCATGGAGGTACAGCACTTAGTGTTCCCACTATGCTATTTCTACACAGCATGGTGGATACCAGATGACCATCAGAGTCATGAATGACAGTGCTGCTCTAAGACATGGAGCTGTCATGTATCAGTTCTTCTGTCCAGCTATGCAAGTAGAAGAGACCCAGGGGCTTTCAGCATCTACAATCTGCAAGAAGGATTTCATGTCTGTGAGTGAAGTGGGCTGACTGCTTGGGGTATATGGCTACTGTAGGGGGGATATGATGATGATCTAACCGGGGCTGGGCTTAGAAATCAGACCAGGATTTAATCCTGTACTTGCTAACTTTCTGTGTGATGATAGTTTAACTTTAACCACCCTGAGGCTTTGTTTTCAAGTCCAAAGTGATGGGACAATAATGCTAACTTCAGGGTGGCTCTAAGAATTGACTGAGAGTGTATACATGGTACTTGGCATATCATGCATGGCAATAGGGTTTTACTGGTAGTTGCACTCACATTAATCATCTGACAAATGGAATACATGCCATATTCTAGGCCCTACCCTAGATGCTAAGATATAATAAGTGAACAAAACGGCCCAATCACATCTTCATGGATTTGGAGTCTAACATGGCTAATGTCAACCATGGACAACTAAAAAAAAAAACACTGATATAAAAGCAACTCCATAACAAGGATAGGATTGCATGGCCTTACATAGTACCTAATTTATATGGACATAGGTCGAACGGGTGAATGTTTAAGAACATTGTCCTGGTCTGGCGCAGTGGCTCACGCCTGTAATCCCAGCACTTTGGGAGGCTGAGGCAGGTGGATCACCTGATATTAGGAGTTGGAGACCAGCCCGACTAACATGGTGAAACCTCATCTCTACAAAATATAAAAAATTAGCCAGGTGTGGTGGTACTTGCCTGTAATCCCAGCTACTTGGGAGGCTGAGGCAGGAGAATCGCTTGAACCCGGGAGACGGAGGTTGCAGTGAGCTGAGATTTCACCATTGTACTCCAGCCTGGGTGATGAGTGAAACTCCAACTTGCTGGGGGGAAAGGTGTCCCAACTTACAACTAGAAAGGAGCTTAGATCTTCCAGCTGCCTCTTGGGATCAGAAGTTCAAAGAAGTATAATGACATCTAAGGGCATAGTCAGGGTTCATGTGCTTCTTTGACTGCATCCCACAAGCAGGCCTTTTGGTGTGATAACCACACAGCAATTTCTCTGGCAGGTGACATGAATTCAGAAACATCTACCTCCAAATCAGTCTTACATCACAATTCTCTTCTTCCAGTTTTCCTTGCCACGGGTCTTCTCTGGCTTGGCTGATGACAATAAGGTATGAAAGCAAATTTTAAAAATCAGACCTTAATAACCTTTAATTCTATGTTAAAGGTGATATTACCTTCAACCTGATCAATCATTAGGCTACCAGAGACTTGGTTAAGGGAGCACCAGCCCTCTAAACAAAGCTTTTTGACTTCAGGTGACCAAACTTAAGATGGGATGGAGCATTGAGGTTGGTGATGGTGCAAGAGTCAAGACTCTAACCCTGCCAGAGGCCATGAAGGAAGGCTTCAGCCTCTTGATTGACAACCACAGGATGATCTTCCACGTGCCATTCAATGCCACCGGAGTGACTCACTATGTGGTAGGTGTGGAAGTCTTTCTTTGTACCACCAAAGCACAGGCCAGTATTCCTAAATCCAAGCATGATCTCAACCATGTCTTCACATTAACTTATAATGCAACCCATTTAAGCATTTTAATGCCTATTAGGTGCAAAACACTTCCCTGGGTATTCACGACTATAATCCCAGCACTTTGGAAGGCTGAAGCGGGCAGATCGCTTGAGGTCAGGAATTCAAGACCAGCCTGGCCAACATAATGAAACCCTGTCTCTACTAAAAACACAAAAACTTAGCTGGGCGAGGTGGTGAGTGCCTATAATCCCAGCTACTCAGGAGGCTGAGGTGGGAGAATCGCTTGAACCCAGGAGGTAGAGGTTGCAATGAGCCAAGATTGTGCCATTACACTCCAGCCTGCGCAACAGAGCAAGACCATTTCTCAAAAATAGACATAATCCTTACCTCAATCTAGTCTCTTTCCCATAGTCTTAAATCTATAGTACAACATAGAACAAGCATATTCCTAAAAACTTTTTAGGTTAAGGGGTTCTGTTTGGGTTGTCATTGTCCTATATTTACAAAGCGCAAATATTGGTGCTTTCAAGCCTAATAGTCTCAACACTGCACTAAATGAATTAATCTCCTGAAGCACTTAGGACAGGTCCTGACACATAAGTGCTCAAATCCCAACCACTTCAAGAACGGTCCTATTTCCCAATAAGAACACAAATGGATTGAAGCTTGAAAACATTGTCTGGCTGCTGATACTTTAAAACAGTCATATGGGGTAAGGACAGATCTTATCTGCCTAGAAGTGATTGGCTATACGTGATCTAGACAACATTCTTCCAGATGTTAGAACAAGGTTAAAACTAGTGCACCTCCAGAACAGTCATTAGACAAATGCTTAAATCCTATTTGTGTCAAAGTAGTGCCCATTACTTGGATATATACTTGCCGAGAGGATTCTTACTGGTTAGAGATTCAAGTAACCAATGTTATTTCTCCCCCTAGCAAGGTAACAGTCATCTCTACATGGTGTCTCTGAAGCTTACATTTGTATCTCCTGGACAGATGGTGATCTTCTCCTCACAAGCTATTTGTGCACCAGGTAAGGTCCCAGATAGTTGCAACCTCAGTGTGGGAGACACTGTTCTAGAAGCTTAATCAAGGCTGATAATGGGCATTCTGTTGTCATTCCTTCTAGATCCCGTGACCTGCAATGCCACACACATGACTCTCACCATACCAGAGTTTCCTGGGAAGCTTAAGTCTGTGAGCTTTGAAAACCGGAACATTGATGTGAGCCAGCTGCATGACAACGGAATTGATCTAGAAGCAACAAATGGCACAAAATTGCATTTCAGCAAAACTCTGCTCAAAACGAAAGTATGTTCACTTGTCAACCACTGAACTCTACCGGGTCCTTACTTGAAGTATACTTTTGTGGGTAGTCCTGATATGGCTGGTAACTTGCCCGTGAGTTCTAATTGCCAACATAACCGATTCAAATGCCAGAAGGCTTCATTTGATCATCTTGCATAAGTGAAATACCAAGTAACTGATGTTCATTCTCTAAACATAAAACCTCTTTAAGTTCTGCCATGAAAAATCATCTAAGTGTTTCTAAGTCTTAAAACCGTCTAAGGCCCCAACTGAGTAGTAGCAACTACTTGTCAAACACCTAATGATGAATCTGTCCTGGTCAACGAACAGGACACCTTGATCTAAACAAAAGGGTCCCGTAGTGTCGCTGTTGAGGTTAGTCTTCACTACGACTGCCAGGGATGCCAGAGAATAACCTTAGGTTGGGAGTATATGTTATGCAATACCATTTTATAACATCTGTAGAGTCCTTTTGACTCAGGCCTGGCTTGGCAGAGGATTCCACTATTCTTTGGAATTTGATCTGTTAATTCAAACTTTAGTGCCTCGTACAAAGATTACAGTGCTAGGTATTCCAGGGCATGAGTTTAAAGCAATAAATCTGCCTGGGAATACATCCAGATGTGAGGAAGTGATAGGGTCTCTCTTGTTTTGGCTTAAAGGGAACCCAGATAAGTCTGGAGTGTGTCCTACAAGTATTCAGAGGACTTCCTTCCTGCTTCCCTGTGATAGTTCCGGGCCCCAACAGGCTGTGGCTGCTAATTGACATTCTTTTCTTATTTCAGTTATCTGAAAAATGCCTACTCCATCAGTTCTACTTAGCTTCACTCAAGCTGACCTTTCTCCTTCAGTTGGAGACAGTATCCATGGTGATCTATCCTGAGTGTGTCTGTGAGTCACCAGTTTCCATAGGTAAAGACCTTTTATTAAAACCATATTCTACCTTTTTTCTCCTGTGGCTCTTCTTGTACATGTGGGCAAATGTATAGAAGGTCCAATTCTGATGTATTGCTTATAGACTGAAGAAACTAAAGACTAGTCAGATTAGAAACAGTCTTGCTGCTATGATGGGGTCCTAAGTACAATATTTTTAAGATCCCTTACATAGGTAGATTTTATGGTAACCGCCCTATGGTTAAGTAACCTAGATATTTTGGCTTAGGAGCCTGAACCTGCCATCTAGGTAAGAATGTTCAAACTTCTAATTAGAATTAAAAGTTTAAGTCCCACCTGACCCTGAAATTCCTACAAATTCATAAAGAAATACAGAGTGAATATCTCTTGTTTAACATTGCCTCCACCATGTGCTTCTATTTAATCTGATCTGCACAGGTCAGATCAAATAGAAAAATCAGTTCCTGCCTCAGTTTCTCCCCGAACTACTCAGGATTTGTGAGTATACAAAGAAAGGATACAATAACATAGGTGCTGTACTTAAAGTCACATTAAGTTTAATTTTAAGTCAACTTCTGCCCTTCATCAGGATTCTCACTGGTCTTATACTATATAGCACCTCTTCCTTGTCTACTGGTCCCTCCTTTGGATGAAAAGTCCTCATTTCATATAGAACAATCAACTAACTTCAGCCCCCTTTGTAATTAAAGCTGCAGATCAAGTTTCCTTCACAAAGTCTTAAGACAAATTCTGATGCCTCCTGCTAAGTTAGAATTTCTCCCTCATAGCATATCAGGTTGAGAGATGACAGTATCACAGGACAGACAACCTTATTTTCTCTAAACTTTCACTGCTGTCTAGTTACAGGGGAGCTGTGCACCCAGGATGGGTTTATGGACTTCGAGGTCTACAGCTACCAAACACAACCAGCTCTCGACCTGGATACTCTGAGGGTGGGAAACTCATCCTGCCAGCCTGTCTTCGAGGCTCAATCTCAGGGGCTGGTACGGTTCCACATACCCCTGAATGGATGTGGAACGAGATATAAGGTTAGTACTGGTGGATGGCATGAAGTTAAGACTCATCTTTGATATAACTGGCTGCTAACCCACTATCTCTGACATTTAAGTTCGAAGATGATAAAGTCATCTATGAAAATGAAATACATGCTCTATGGACGGATCTTCCTCCAAGCAAAATATCTAGAGACAGTGAGTTCAGGTGAGATAAAATTGCTATTTGACTCTTAAACTCTAGTTTAAACTCGAGCAATTTTTTAACCTGAAGTTCTCTGTACCTACCCTCCCTCCAAACTGTTACAGAATGACAGTGAAGTGTTCTTACAGCAGGAATGACATGCTACTAAACATCAACGTTGAAAGCCTTACTCCTCCAGTGGCCTCAGTGAAGTTGGGTCCATTTACCTTGATCCTGCAAAGCTACCCAGGTAAGAGATTGTAGTCTGTGAAATTGCTTAAATAATTTCAAACTTCCCCCTAAAATGAACATCCTGATACTGCCAGACTAATGGAGCGGTGGTGACCTATGTATACGTGTTGCAGCCATTAACTACTTGAATACCATTCAATTTCAGACAATTCCTACCAACAACCTTATGGGGAAAACGATTACCCTCTAGTGAGATTCCTCCGTCAACCAATTTACATGGAAGTGAGAGTCCTAAACAGGGATGACCCCAACATCAAGCTGGTCTTAGATGACTGCTGGGCGACGTCCACCATGGATCCAGACTCTTTCCCTCAGTGGAACATTATTGTGGATGGGTAGGTACTCCCTGTACTATCAGTTTGCCTAGCTAATCCATTAGAACTTGCCAGTAATGGAAATAAACCCTCTTGGGGTTTAGAGGGGCATTCAGCCATGTTAGACCCGGATTTAGTCCTTGTTTTCTAATCAGGACTCAATGCTGCCTTCTGTTTTTTGTTTTTGTTTTGAGATGGGGTCTCATTCTTTCACCCAGGCTGGGGTGCCGCGGCATGATCTTAGCTCACTGTAGCCTCTGCCTCCTGGGTTCAAGCAATTCTCCTACCTCAGCCTCCTGGGTAGCTGAGATTACAGGGGCACACCACCAAGCCTGGCTAATTTTTGCAATCTTAATAGAGATAGGGTTTTACCATGTTGGCCAGGCTGGTCTGGAACTCCTGACCTCAGATGATCCACCCACCTTGGCCTCCCAAAGTGCTGGGATTACAGGCGTGAACCACTACGCTTGGCCATGTGCTGCCTTCCTATCACCTTTTGAATCTTAAGGAATGAATTCCAAAGCCCCAGAAAGTCTGACTCTACTATGGTGTTGATCATCCGGAAAAACCGATCTCCAGCCTCCCATCTGTTGAACACCTACCATATGCCAGGCACAGTGCTATGTATTCCACATCCACTAGTTGTACTAGTCATCTTACTGCATGAAGAAACCCCAGCTTGCTGCCTAGATAACCAGCCCAAAACAGTACTTACACAATGGAGCTTGGATTAGAATATCCATCTGACTCTAGAATCTGAGCACTATGATGCTCTGAGGTTGTAGCCACACAATTGTACACATCGGTGTTCATCCTCATAGCTCTCCTGCCGTGTCCTGTCCTACAACTGGATCTTACTCATTCTTACAGAATAGTGTGTACTTGGCTAAAACTACTTTTGCTTTCTTGAAGCTGTGGTAGCTCAGTTGCTAAGCCTTTTTTGTTTTGTTTTGTTTTTTGTTTTATTTTTTATTTATTTATTTTTTTGAGATGAAGTCTCGCTCTTGTACCCCAGTCTGGAGTGCAATGGCATGATTTCGGTTCACTGCAACCTCCGCCTCCCAGGTTCAAGCAATTCCCCGGCCCCAGCCTCCCAAGTAGCTGGGATTACAGGCACCTACCACCACATCCAGCTACTTTTTGTATTTTTAGTAGAGACAGGGTTTCGCCATGTTGGCCAGGCTGGTCTTAGACTCCTGACCTCAGATGATCTGCCCACCTCGGCCTCCCAAAGTGCTGGGATTACAGGGGTGAGCCACTGTGCCTGACCAAGAAACCAGTGTCTTCTGAAATGATATAACTTGTACTTCTCATTTAGTTGGCAAACAGGTACTGCTAAAATTGTTAAAATACAACTAGCCTATACAACTTATGACTTCATAGGCATTATAGGTCAGGTAAGAAATCCTGAGTAAAACGAAGATGCTGGTAGAAGGTAAATGTGGCAATAGTCCTGAAGACATTACACATGACTAAATCTGGGCAGACATTGAATTTGACTCCAAGATGCATGTGACTGACATCTCTCCCTGGTGCATACCTCCTAGCTGTGCATATGACCTGGACAACTACCAGGCCACCTTCCATCCAGTCGGCTCCTCTGTGACCCATCCTGATCACTATCAGAGGTTTGACATGAAGGCTTTTGCCTTTGTATCAGAAGCCCATGTGCTCTCTAGCCTGGTAAGTGATTCAGAAGTCACTAGGGACAGGTTAAGTGTTAGTGCATCAATTCCATTTAACTCTCTTCTGTCACCAGGTCTACTTCCACTGCAGTGCCTTAATCTGCAATCGACTCTCTCCAGACTCCCCTCTGTGTTCTGTGACCTGCCCTGTGTCATCTAGGCACAGGCGAGGTAAAAATTTCAAATTCCTGTTTCTGTGAGTCTAATTCAAAGCAAGTATCAACTTTTCAGAATAGAAGATCTTAAAGACAGGTATAACTTACTCTTCACTTAGTGCCAAGAGCTCTTGTTGGCCCAGTCAAAACTTCTTGGCCCAGTCTAGCTTATTCATGTGACAGGTCTAAGATGAACAGGTTGTTGTCTAGTTCTATAGATGAGTTCTTTAAAAATCTTTTTTTTTTTCTTTTAGACAGAGTTTTGCTCTTGTTGCCCAGGCTAGAGTAAGATGGTGTGATCTCGGCTTACTGCAACCTCTGCCTCCTGGGTTCAAGTGAAGTGATTCTCCTGCCTCAGCCTCCCAAGTAGCTGGGATTACAGGCACCCACCACAACACCCAGCTAACTTTTTAAATTTTAATTTAATTTAATTTAATTTTTGAGATGGAGTCTCGCTGTGTCGCCCAGGCTGGAGTGCAGTGGCCAGATCTCAGCTCACTGCAAGCTCCACCTCCCGGGTTTATGCCATTCTCCTGCCTCAGCCTCCCGAGTAGCTGGGACTACAGGTGCCCGCCACCACGTCCATCTAGTTTTTTTGTATTTTTAGTAGAGACGGGGTTTCACCATGTTGGCCAGGCTGTTCTCAATCTCCTGACCTCAGGTGATCCACCCACCTCAGCCTCCCAAAGTGCTGGGATTACAGGCATGAGCCACCATGCCTGACCCCAAGAATCCATCCCACTTTTACAGGAAAGGGCATAACCTATCCTGCAAAGGCAGGACAAACCACATGGACAAAATATTCCAGAGAGCTTCTACTTCTAAGCATTCCATTGACATACCTCTCAAACCACTATTCCAGAGGCTAAACACAAACTTGATCCCCTGTCTCCAGCCACAGGGGCCACTGAAGCAGAGAAAATGACAGTCAGCCTCCCAGGACCCATTCTCCTGTTGTCAGATGACTCCTCATTCAGAGGTATGGACCTAAAACTTGGAGTACTTCCTGGATTCAAGTTCTTAGCTTTTTATGCCAAGCGGTCAGTGTTTACATATACCATGTACCCATGGTAAGTCTAAACAATAGAAGAATAAAAGGCTAAGTCTCTTCCCAGAGGTAGGCTTCTATTAAGTCTCCTGTGTACTCTTCTAGAAATCACTTCAACACAAGTAGGATCATATCTTCTACCTACTGATCTAGAACTTGGTCTTTAACCTGTCTTATCTACCTTATATCTGTATAAAGAACCATATAGGATTCCATGTGGCTCTACTTTAGTCATGATCCTCATTCATGGATATCTATAGGTTTATTTCTAGTGTTGTCCTCAGTCCATAATAGAATCCTTTTTTTTCTTTTTGAGATGAAGTTCCGTTCTTGTCGCCCAGGCTGGAGTGCAATGGTGTGATCTTGGCTTATTGCAACCTCTGCCTCCGGGGTTCAAGTGATTCTCCTGCCTCAGCCTCCCAAGTATCAGGGATTACAGGCACCTGCCACTGTGCCTAGCTACTTTTTTTTTTTTTGTATTTTTAATAGAGATGGGGTTTCACCATGTTGACCACACTGTCCTCGAACTCCTGAGCTCAAGTGATCCACCTGCCTCAGCCTCCCAAAGTGCTGGGATTACAGGCGTGAGCCACCACACCAGGCCACATACACATAAAAAAATCCTCTTAAGTCTGTAACTACTATACAAGAAATTCAAGGTACGTTTCTAGTAGGATTAGGTCAGAGCATGTACATCTTAACATGCTATGGCCAAACTTAAGTCTGTATTAGTTTATGTTCCTTTTATCACATATCCTTACCTGAGATAGTCTTAATGAACAACCTGTGGGATCACACCCTCAGGGGACAGCTAACCACATCGACTAGCATGAAGATGTTGTGCTAAACTCTCAGGTTCTTTCCTAGGTGTTGGCTCATCTGATCTAAAAGCAAGTGGGAGCAGTGGGGAGAAGAGTAGGAGTGAAACAGGGGAGGAGGTTGGCTCACGAGGTAAGTTTATTCAGTGTTGCACATTTCTGAAATAAGCCTGTTGAAGGCTTAGTTTTACCCCCTTTTCTGGGGAGCCTTATGTAAGGCTTCAATTTACCTTTACTTAAAAATACTGAAGACTCAAATGCCATCTTCCTTTGTAGATGTTATGGACACCAAAGGGCACAAGACTGCTGGAGATGTTGGTTCCAAAGTTGTGGCTGCTGTGGCTGCCTTGGCAGGTGTGGTGGCAACTCTAGGCTTCATCTGTTACCTGTACAAGAAAAGGACTGTGTCAAACCACTAAATGGGCTTCTAAATAAAGCAGTCAAAATAAGTCTCTTGCCTTCTATATTCTCATTAAGATTAGATGACAAGGGATAATTTCTTTTGTTCCTCAGTGTAGAGGCAGTACCTCGGCAATCCTCTGGGCAGGATTTGTGTATAGATACAAATAGAGAAATTCATGGTATAATTGTTTCCTGTCATTTGGCCCCTTCTGATTCTCTAACCCTAATACGTGAGTCCTCTGACACTCCCAGTCAACAGTAGAGCTGAGCTACAGCCCACCTCTGGGGGTACACTTGAGTCTACAATCTCTTACATAGGATAAGAAGCCAGCAAGCTACCCACGATTACTGGCAGAAATCCCACCCTCCTTTTTTAAGGGAAGGGATACCAGATGTTCCTAAGAAAGTAATACAAGAACCTACTTCAGGGTAATTCCTAACTCAAGTTACACTCAAGCTTATAACTTTCCTGAGCTTAAAAGGACTTAGTTACCTTCCCACTTAAACTAAAGACAAGCAATCTTTCTTCGGTAGGGAAAGGAATACTAAAGTGCCAGAGTCCTAAGACTCAATTATAACATTCCAAGAATCGGACTCCACCATTCAACTGAGCCTAGAGTGAGTTTTCCACTACCTGTATTTGATCTTGACCCTCTCCTGAGTCCTTCTTCCTGAGGGTAGCCAGTCTTATTCTAAGCAATTATGTCATCAACATGACTAGTGTCTGCTTTATACTGCAGCTCTTAGAGACCTTCAAGATATACGGAAACTCACTTGTATTCTAGAAAACTTGAGTCTAAAATTTTTGCCAGGAAATACTTCAAATCTACATATGGCAGGAAGAATAAAAGTGATGAAAGCTTCTAGTGGCTGGATTTAAATGTCAGCTCAGTCATACTCTTGGGTTTCTCAAAATCTAACCTTGAGGTTGAATATTGTGATGTCTATCTGGTCATCTTGTGGTTTCCTATAGGCGCGATCTCAGCTCATCGCAACCTCCGCCTCCTGGATCCAAGCGATTCTCCTGCCTCAGCCTCCTGAGTAGCTGGGATTGCGGGCACCCGCCACCAAGCCTGGCTAATTTTTATATTTTTAGTAGAGATGGTGTTTCACCATGTTGGCCGGGCTGGTCTGGAGCTCCTGACCTTAGGAGATCTGCCTGCCTCGGCCTCCCAAAGTGTTGGGATTACAGGCGTGAGACACTGTGCCTGGCACCCGTTCTAGAGTTCTGCCACACAGACTTAAAAGGTAGCTTTCTAAATCCTTTGGTTAGGTCTTACAGGTAAGACTCTGATGTGGGGAAAGAACCACACATACCTTATATAGAAGGTCTGGCATTTCTAGAGTAATAGGGTCAAAAGCGCAAATTGTCTCACCAAAACCTTTGTTTGGACCTTGCTTTTAAGGATATAAGACATTCTGCTAATGATAAAGCAAGAAATAGTCTTAGACTCAAAATTGTGTGACTTTATCAAGTTGTATTGTATATCATAACTAAATCTCATGTACCATGCTTTCTAATGGCATTTTTTAAAGTGGCCACTTAAATGGCTTCCTGACCCTGAATGACACCTACCCCTGAGCCATGTCTAGGAATTACATCCTAATTCCTACAGCCTGTGAATATTACTTTTACATGGCAACATGGACTCTGCAGATGTGACTAAGGGTCTTGACATGGTAAGATCATCCCAGTGGGCCCAATCACAGATGTTTTTATAAAACAGGAATGTCAGCAGGGAACAGTGGCTCATGCCGGTAATCCCAGCACTTTGGGAGGCTGAGGCATGTGGATCACCTGAGGTCAGGAGTTCAAGACCAGCCTGGCCAACATGGTGATACACCATCTCTACTAAAAATACAAAAAATTAGCTGGGCATGGTGGCAGGCGCCTATAATCCCAGATACACAGGAGGCTGAGGCAGGAGAATTGCTTGAACTCAGGAGGTGGAGGTTGCAGTGAGCCGAGATTGCGACATTGCACTCTAGCCTGGGCAAGAAGAGTGAAACTCCATCTCAAAAATAAAAACAAGGGTCAGAATCGGATGTATCAATGGAAGTGGAAATTGGAATGATACAGGGTCACAGAAAACACAGGGAGCCTCTAATGGGGAAACAAGCAAATATCTTCCCATAGAGCCTCTAGAAAGAGTACAGCTCTGCTGTACCACTTTAGACTTCTGACCTCCAGAATTGTGAGATTGTTTTGTGCCATTCAGCTAACTTGTTACAGCAACAATAGGAAATTAAAACAGAGTCACTACCCACAACTTGAAAAACATGGCTTAAAAATGCACATCTGACAGATGAGCAACTTGAGCCCTAGAGAAGTTTGTCCAGGATGTCATAGCCCCTTGATTACAGAGCTAGAGCCTCTCAGCTGCAAGTCGGTCCACTTGTGTAGAGTCACAAGTCGGGATCAAGGTCCCCTGGGTCTCAAGGCAGCTCGCAGCGTGACTTGGTTCTGATGTATTTGCCAAAAATGCTAAAGCAGAACCTTGAGAGTGAAAAGCCAAGCTGGTGTGGAGCAGCTGCCGGGATGAACACTTGTTGCCATGGTAGCCTGGGAGCAGTTGACTAAAGTCGTGTTCTCGCCTTCTGAAAGTATGCATCCTACTATATATGGGGGAGGCAGCCTCCTCAGACAGGAACTGTGTGGGAAGAGAGTCGAGCTTAAATCCCGAGAGACTGCTGCTTCAACCACGCTAGCGTGCTTGCAATCTCCCTTATCACGTAGTGATGGGCTGTAATTGTCATACAGGTGTCAAGAGTAGAATGATGGAGCTTTGGGGTTCTAATAGTTTGAACAGTTCTGATTGATGGTGGAGGTTGCAGGAGTTGAAAACAGACTTGTGTGCCCTGGGAAGCCACCTGTAATGTAATGTACTACTTTCCCCTGCCCTGTTCTGCATTAGGAAGTTCTGTGGGATGCATAGGGCTCTAGAGCAAGAGTTGGGTTTGGGTTCTGGATCTACATCCCCCTGGCTGCATGGCTTTGGGCAGACAGAACAATCTCTGAGCCTGCTTCCACATCTGTAAAAATGGAATACAACCTAATTTGGAAGCATGTGAGGGCTCCACGAGATAACCGTTGTATTGATGTGTGCTCTGCCCAGCCAGCATTGGAGCATCTCAACATCAAGAAAATAGGAGTGTTCTAAGAACTCTAAATAAAAGCTCAGATAACATTATGGACAATAACTGTGGCTTGAATAAGTCTGTGTGCTAGACCAAGGCATATGTAATCAAGTGCACGTCTGGTAGAATGTACACCTGATTATACAGACCTCTGGCCTAGACACCATCTACCAAACTAGAATCTTTAGGGAGACACCACCTACAAAACTAGACACTATCAGTTGGGCATGGTGGCTCACTCCTGTAGTCCGAGCACTTTGGGAGGCTGAGGCAGGCAGATCACCTGAGGTCAGGAGTTTGAGACCAGCCTGGGCAAACACAGTAAAACACTGTTTCTACTAAAAATGCAAAAACTTAGGTGGGCATGGTGGCAGGTGCCTGTAATCCCAGCTACTTGGGAGGCTGAGGCAGGAGAATCGCTTGAACCCAGTAGGCGGAGGTTGCAGTGAGCTGAGATTATGCCACTGCACTCCAGCCTGGGTGACAGAGCTAGATTCCATTGCAAAACAAAACAAAAAACAAAAACTTATACACCATCTACTAAACTAGAATCTTTAGGGGGTGGAGTCTAAACATGTTTAGGCTCTATAGGAGGCTAAATGATGGCCCCGAAGATATTCATGTGCTAACCTCCGGGACTTGTGAATTTTCCCTAATATGGCAAAAGGGACTTTGCAGTAATTAAGGTAAAATGTTGAGATGGGGAAATTATCTAAATTATCCAGGTAGGCCATAAATATAACTGCATGTATGCTTGTAAGAGGGAGTTTTGATTATGGGGAGAAGGCAGCACGATGATGGAAGCAGAGGTTGGAGTGATGCACTTTGAGATGGAGAAAGGGCTATAAGCCATGGGATACAGGTGAGCACTAGAGGCTGGAAAATGTAAGGAAATGGATCATCCCCTAGATCCTCCAGAAGGAACCAGCTCCACTGACACCTCGGCTTTAGTCCAGTGAAAGTGACTTCAAACTTCTGACCTTCAGAATTGTAGCAGAATAAATGCATGTTGTTTTAACCCACTAAACTTGTAATAATTTGTCTAAGCGGAGAAAGGAAACTAATCCATGCTCCTCAGATGACTCGGACACATACCCCTCGATGGAAATCACTGTGCTAGTGAAGGCAGAGGCTACCACACTTCATCACAGACAACATGTTACAAACACGCAGTGTTGCTTGCGCATAGGATCTAAAAGCATGGGGAGCAGCTTGTAGCTTCAGGAACTCGGCACTTAAGTTTCAGCTAGTTCCATTTCCAAACAGTGAGGTATCGTAGCTGAAAGAAGAGTCATTGCTGAGAATACAGGTCCTGAGACAGGGATGAGAAAAGAAAAGAACTTTGATCTGAGAAATATAAGTCCTTCTAAACTATCAGGCCCAGAGACATTAAGATGAGACAGTTGGCTGGGTGCAGTGGCTCACGCCTGTAATTTGGGAGGCCCAGGCGGGCAGATCACGAGGTCAAGAGATCGAGACCATCCTGGCCAACATGGTGAAACCCCATCTCTACTAAAAATACAAAAATTAGCTGGGCGTGGTGGCATGCGCCTGCAGTCCCAGCTACTCGGGAGGCTGAGGCAAGAGAATCGCTTGAACCCAGGAGGCAGAAGTGGCAGTGAGCCGAGATCACATCACTGCACTCCAGCCTGGCAGGAGAGTGAGACTCCATCTCAAAGAAAAAAAAAAAGAAAAAAAGAAAAAGAAAAAAGATGAGACAGTCATCACATCCCACTCCTCTCTTGAGCTAAGTATCCGTCTCTTGAAACTGCTTGCTATTGCCACAAGTAGCTGTAAGTTAATCTAACAATGCTGCACCAGACATATAACCACACCCTATAGCTTAATAGCATATAGCCAATCATACATCCATGTTATTTCTGAAAAACAATGAGAATTCCTGACAAACAACTGTGTATCAGCCCACTCCTTGTCCCCCTTTTTTTGCCTTTAGAAATCCGCTTGTAACTGTTGCTAATAAGAGTCTATAATTCAGGGCAACTTGAATCTATGCTCCGGGGTTGCAATCCTCAAACTTGGCCCCCAAAACTCCCTACTTTTAATTCTGCCTCAGTTTCTCCCTTTTAAGTCAACAGGGAATTTAGTTTGTCTCTCATTGGGTGCAAAGATGTGAATTACCTCTGATAGTGGCCACAACTGTGTCAACAAGCAGAAAATCCACAGCACCACAACATTGCTTCTGGTTTGAAAGTGATGATGTGTTGGGTGGGAACCTATCTGATCATGGGCGGCACAGGGGTTGCAGGAGGGTAGAACATGCAGCCCCTAGCACAAGCGGTATGCTCAGGCTTATACTCATGGTCTTGTGGGCTCAACTGTCTCCCCGCCACAAGTTCACACAAAGTTCTTACCCCCGATGTGTATGTTTTTGAAGTCCTTATCCCCAATGTGATATATTTGGAGTTTCCTCTCTCTGCTCTTGGCCATATAAGGATACCACAAGATGACTATCTGCATACCAGGAAGCAGGCCCTTCCTCTGAAATGTCTGTTTATAGCCTTTGTCTAATTTATACTAGATTTTAAAAGTCCTTTTCCTAATGATTTTTGGGATTTCTTTATATATTCTGAATGCTGATCCAGGACTGTTTGATTACAGGAAATCTATTAATACGTCACAGAAATAGGCAAAAAAAAAACCCTCATTTGATGACATCCATAGATACCAAGAAGGCATTCACTGGAACCCAATATTCACTCCTGATAGAAAGCTCTTTGAAAATTAGGATGAGAAGCATGATAATCGCATCTCTTTTAAAGCAAGGTGCACATCAGACTTGCAGAGGACATAAAGAGAAGGATGCTCACTGAACTGGAGGACTGAATTGTGTGACCCGCAAATTGATATGTTGAAGTCCCAACATCAGAATCTCAAAATGTGGCTGGAGAGAGTCTTTAAAGAGGTAATTGTGGCCAGGTGCAGCAGCTCACGCCTGTAATCCCAGCATTTTGGGAGGCTGAGGTGAGTGGATCACCTGAGGTCAGGAGTTCAAGACTGGCCTAGCCAACATGGTGAAACCCTATCTCTACCGAAAAAACAAACAAAAAAAAATGAGGTGGGCATGGTGGCGCATGCCTGTAGTCCCAGCTACTCAGGAGGCTGAGGCAGGAGAATCGCTTGAACCTGGGAGGCGGAGGTTGCAGGGAGCCAAGATCATGCTACTGCACTCTAGCCTGGGTGACAGAGCGAGACTCCGCCTCAAATAAAAAAGAGGTAATTGTGTTAACATGAGGTTATTAGGATGGTCCCTAGTGCAACAGGATTGCTATCCTTACAAGAAGAGGAAATTCAGACACAGGTGGAAGACACAGGGAGAAGACAGCTCTCTACAGGCCAAGGAGAAACCAAGCCTGCTGGCATCTTGATCTCAGACTCCCAGCTTCCAGGATTGTGAGAAAATAAATGTCTGTTGTGTAAGCCACTCAGTCTGTGGTACTTTCTATGGCAGCCTTAGCAAATGAATACATATGGTCCTCGTTATAGCAAATTCCATCTGCTAAGTCCAGGGACTCCAGTGTGGGGGCTGGACTGTTAGGCAGCATTGGTTACTGTTCCTTCTCTCAAGAGTTTGAACCCCTGACTGAGGTTCCAGATTTAACTAAATCCTCCTGGGTCCTGATCTTTGCTCACACAGCACACAAAGACCCTTACTTTGTGAATAAATACAGCTAAAACACAAGAGTACTGGGGCAGATAGTGTACGGCTTAATTAAAAGGGATTTTCTTGCCGTTTCTTTTTCCTTCCCACCTCATCCCCTTCTTCCTTGCTAAGAGAACCTGGACTTTGTTCAAACATGGCATAGCACACCCCTGGGGGACAATCCTGCTTGGCATGAGACAACCAAGGTAACGTCCCATTTCCCTTCTGTTTAGAGGTGAGCATGTGAAACAGTTCTGTTCAATGAGATTTAAGGGGAAATTGGGAGGGGGCTTCTTTTTCCTTATTTCAAAAAAAGGTATGTGCAGCTAACCCTTTTCTACCTGCTTTTGGATATAATTATGTGATGTGACTCCTGGAGCTGTGGCAGCCATGTTGTAACTATGAGGAAATAACCCTAAAGATACCCTGAGAACGATGGAGCAAAAACGTGGAAAGCCTAAATCCTTGAGGACTGCATTGTGTTCCCTGAATCAACCCTAGAACCACTTGCCTCTGCATTTCATGTTTAGTGGAGTTTAGGAGCTCTTATTTTTTAAGGGAGGCATTCTTTTTTTTTTTCCTGTAGGTAAAAGCATCTAAGCTGATTCAAGCTAAGACCTTCATTCTTAGGAGAAAGTCTATGGCTATAATTTGCATTCATAAAAACATACCAAGTTATATGTAAGCTTTTCTTTGGATGACTTGCCAAATTTGTACTAACCAAAAATGAGAAGAACTACACTAACAAATCTATTTTACTTTGACTCCCCCAGGCCCCAAAGAATTGGAGTCTAGTTGTGTTCATCTTTGAATTTCCATTGGTACTTCTGCAAGGGAAGTGATTTGACCAAAAATAAGAGTATAAAGAAGCTTGATTCAAAGCAGATAGTATAGACTCTTGCTCCTCACCCACAGTTAGGAATCCTCTTCCCTGAATCCTGTTCCAGGGTCAGAGGGGCAGGGAGGATGCTATGAAGTGAGCACCAGGTAGAGGAGTCGTGGGTTCTAGCCCTGGCACTGCAGTCTTTCTGTTTGGCCTCTAGCAAGCAGTCTATCCTCCCTGGGCCTCGGGTCCGCCATCTATGGGAGAGGGTGGGAGACGTTATCTATTACCTTGCTACTCAAGGTGTGGCCGGTGGAAGGCTTCACCTGGTGGCTGATAAGCAACGCAGGAACTCAGGTCCTGATGCAGACCTACAGACTCAGAATCTGCCTTATTTATTTATTTATTTATTTATTGACAGAGTCTCACTCTTGTCACCCAGGCTGGAGTGCAATGGCGCAATCTTGGCTCACCGCAACCTCCGCCTCCCAGGTTCAAGCGATTCTCCTGCCTCAGCCTCCTGAGCAGCTGGGATTACAAGCGTGAGACACAGCGCCTGGCCAGAATCTGGCTTTTTTTTTTTTTTTTTTTTTTTGTCTTGAGACGGAGTCTTGCTCTGTCACCTGTCACCCAGGCTGGAGTGCCTTGGCGCGATCTCCGCTCACTGCAAGCTCCGCCTCCCGGGTTCACGCCATTCTCCTGCCTCAGCCTGCGGAGTAGCTGAGACGACAGGCGCCCGCCACCACACCCGGCTAATTTTTTTTTTTTTGTATTTTTTAGTAGAGACGGGGTTTCACGGTGTTAGGCAGGATGGTCTCGATCTCCTGATCGTGATCCGCCCGCAAATTTGGCTTTTAACAGGGTCCTATGCATGGGCACATTCAAATTCAAGGATCGCGCGCTGAATGCTTCTTCCGGCCCTCGTTGCTATTGAAGTCTCGGCTGAGCCAGCTTCGGATGGCCTGGATGTGCGCTCCCTCTACTGGCTCAGAGATGAAACGCTTTCATTAGGAAAGGGTTGCGTTTCCTTCTGATAGTTTTTCTAAGGTTTCCAGCTGGGGATTGAAACTCCAACACCGGAGCTCCAAACAGGGGCATACAGACTCCTAGAGCCTGTGACTGGGGCTTGAATCTCCTCCTGAGTTTTAGAAACACGAACAAACAATGTGTGCTGCTGGAGGCCCATACACGGAGCGCGCCCTGTCCAGCCTGGAGGTCCATACACGGAGCGCGCCCTCTCCAGCCTGGAGGTCCATACACGGAACGTGCCCTCTCCAGTGTATGGACCTCCTGGATGGCTGACTCCCAATTGCATGGGACACTGTAGTCCATCTTTCCAACGTCTCGTCCTTGTCACTTCTGCTTTAACAAAAAAAGGCAGCAGAAGGGGGAGGAAAGGATCTGCACTTGGGCTAGGAGGCCGATAACCGGGTTCTGTGACTTAGTCACTTGCTAACTCTGAGAACTTCCACAGGTGACTTATCTCTTAGCCGCGTTTTCCTCTTCCATCAGTTGAAGAGTAGGGGATGAGGATGAGAGCAGAATAATGTCTCTGGACTGATGAAAGGTAAGGGTGGTAACTGATACGAAAGCTCTTTAAAACCTGAACTATTTCACAACTGGGAACGTGTGTGTTTCCCTGATACCACGATTGCCACTGGCCGCTCTGGAGCAGACCTGGTTAATTTTGACCTCCTTTCCTAGACCAGCTCTGCTCTTGTTTGGCCTAATTCTCTTAATTCTCATGTTTGTTGAGGTTAGGGTTTGTCAAGCCTGGCACTGTTGCCATTTAGGCCCAGATAATTCTTGGTTGTGGAGGCCTGTCCTGGGCCTGGTAAATGTTGAGCAGCATCGTTGGCCCCTACCCATTAGATGCCAGCAGCACCCGACACAGACACGCGCATTGTGATAACAAAAAATGCCTCTAGCGCTTTGGGAGGCCGAGGCAGCAGAATCGCTTGAGCCCAGGAGTTTGATACCAGCCCTGGCAACACAGTGAGACTCCATCTCTACCAAAAAAAAAAAAAAAGCTGGACATGGCACCACACATCTGTAGTTCCTGCCACGCAGGAGGCTGAGACAGGAGCATCACTTGAACTTGGGAGGTCAAGAGAGCTGTGGTTGACACTGCACTCCAGTTTGGGCGACCAAGCAAGACCCTGTCTGGGGGAAAAAAAAAAAAAAGCCTCCAGACATTGCCAAATGTCCTCTGGGGTGCTGGTTGGGTGGGTGCGGGGCGGGTAATCACCCCAACTGAGAACTACTGATCTAGATTTATTTATTTATTTATTTATTTATTTATTTCATTTTATTTTTGAGACGGGGACTCACTCTGTCACCCAGGCTGGAGTGCAATGGCATGATCTTGACTCACTGCAACCTCTGCCTCCTGGGTTCAAGCGAACCCTCCTACCTCAGCCTCCCAAGTAGCTGGGATTACAGGTGCCCGCCAGCATGCCCAGCCAATAATATTTGTATTTTTAGTGGAGACAGGGTTTTGCTATGTTGGCCAGGCTGATCTTGAACTCCTGACCTCAGGTGATCCACCTGCCTCAGCCTCCCAAAGTGCTGGCATTACAGGCGTGAACCACTACACCCGGCCTAGGATGTCTTTTGCAGTCAGGCAAATTGGGTTAGAATTCCACGAGGCTGGGCACAGTGGCTCACGCCTGTAATCCCAGCACTCTGGGAGGCCGAAGCAGGCGGATCACAAGGTCAGGAGTTCGAGACCAGCCTGGCCAATATGGCGAAACCCTGTCTCTACTAAAAACACACAAAAAAATTAGCCGGGCGTGGTGGCGCACGCTTGTAATCCCAGTTACAGTTAACTGTAAACCCAGTTACTTACTTTTTCATTAGCAGAAGAGGCAGAAGAATTGCTTGAACCTGGGAGGCAGAGGTTGTGGTGAGCCAAGATCGTGCCACTGCATTCCAGCCTGGGCGACAGAGTGAGACTCGTCTCAAAAAAAAAAAAAAAAAAGATTCCCACTTCTAATTCTATGTGCCCATAGGCAATTTAACTTCTCAATCTTTCGGCTTCCTTATCTCTAAAACAGGAGGTAGTGGGGATGCACTGGAAACATGTATTGATGTGTGTTGGGCTTGAAATAGCACCCAGCAGCCAGGCATGGTGGCTCACGCCTGTAATCCTAGCACTTTAGGAGGCCGAGGCGGGAGGATCACTTGAGCCCAGGAGCTTGAAACCAACCTGGGCAACATGGTGAAACCCTGTCTCTACAAAAAATACAAAAATCAGCTGAGTATGATGGTGGGCACCTGTGGTCCCAGCTACTCAGGAAGCTAAGGTGGGAGGATTATCTGAGCCTGGGAGGTTGAGGCTGCAGTGAGTTGTGATCATGTCACTGCACTCCAGCTTGGGTGACAGAGTGAGACCCTGTCTCAAGAAAAAAAAAAAAAAAAAAAAAAATAGCACCCAGCACATGGCGAATGCTCAAAATAAACAAA
>NW_016803680.1:1702713-1793410 GCF_001698545.2 Rhinopithecus bieti | reverse complement strand
AAAAAAAAAAAAAAAAAAAAAAAAAAAATAGCACCCAGCACATGGCGAATGCTCAAAAATAAACAAACAAGAAACCTGGACATACTGATAAGTTAACACTATAACTGTATAAAAGTCATCGTTTTTATGCTCTGGGCATTAATTACCTTTCCAATCGACCACACATTGAGCTGTGTGTCTAAAAGGCCAAGGATACCTTTGTAATGACCTTAGCCTGAAGTCCTTAGTGGTCCTCCACAGCTTGGTTAACAACAGGTCTTTTACATGTTCTTGTTTCACTCAGTTTTAAATGATTCATGCAGCCATGCATTTTGACAAGTTTTCTTTCTTTCTTTTTTTTTTGGAGACAAGGTCTCATTGTTGCCCAGTGTGGAGTGCAGTGGTCCTATCATAGCTCACTGCAGCCTTGACCTCCTGGGCTCAAGCAATCCTCCTGCCTAAGCCTCCTCAGTAGCTGGGACCACAGGCATGTACAACTATCCCCGGCTAATTTTTTCATTTTTGTAAAGGCGGGGTTTCATTTTTGTTGCCCAGGCTGCCCTTGAACTCTTGGGCTGAAGTGATTCTTTTACCTTGGCTTCCCAAAGTGCTCAGATGACAGGCACGAGCCACTGAGCCTCGTCCTTGACAATTATTCTTTTTTTTTTTTTTTTTTTTTTTGAGACGGAGTCTCGCTCTGTCGACCAGACTGGAGTGCAGTGGCGCAATCTAAGCTCACTGCAAGCTCCGCCTTCCGGGTTCACGCCATTCTTCTGCCTCAGCCTCCCAAGTACTGGGACTACAGGCACCCGCTGCCACGCCTGGCTAATTTTTTGCATTTTTAGTAGAGACAGGGTTTCACCGTGTTAGCCAGGATGGTGTCGATCTCCTGACCTTGTGATCCGCCCGCCTCGGCCTCCCAAAGTGCTGGGATTACAGGCATGAGCCACTGCACCTGGCCAACAATTATTCTTGATGGGCTGGTTTGGTGTCGACCACTGTGCTGGGTTCTGCACCTTATTTCACTTCATTTGATCGTGAAAGTTAGGCCCAGACCATGTAAAGAACAGAACCTGAATGAATAACCTCATTGCACACCTTGATTTAGATGTCACATTTCTTAGCTGAATTGGGTGAGTCCTTTGAACTTTAGTTTTCTCTCTCATATCCAGAGGCCGATGGCATGTAAAGAAGTAGCAGGCAGCAGAAGCTTGGATTGTTTTCTGTTTGTTTGTTTTTGTTTTTTTTGAGAGGGAGTCTCCCTCCGTCACCCAGGCTGGAGTGCAGTGGTGCGATCTCAGCTCAGTGCAGTCTTTGCCTCCCAGGTTCCAGCGATTGTCCTGCCTCAGCCTTCCGGGTAGTTGGGATTATAGGTATGTGCCACCATGCCCAGCTAATTTTTGTATTTTTAGTAGAGACGGGGATTCACTATATTGGCCAGGCTGGTCTCAAACTCCTGACCTCAGGTGATCTGCCTGCCTCGGCCTCCCAAACTGCTAGGATTACAGGCGTGAGCCATTGTGCCCAGCTGGGATGGGTCTTTGATCATGGATTGATCCATGAGAGGAAAGAGTTAGCACTTCTAAGTGCTAACTTCAAAGTGCTAACAAAGTGCTCCAAAACTTGGCAGAGTTTGGAGCAAGGTGTTTATGTGATCAGAACTATGTTTTGAAATGATCTCCTGGCTACTCTCTGGAAAGCATCCCACAAGAAGGCTGTGTAAAGCTCTCAGCACTAAAAATACTCCCCAGCCCAAACCTACCCTCTAAGCCAACTGTCTACTTGACACATCCTCTTAGTATCCAAGAGGCATATCTGACTTAATATGAGCAAAGCAGGAATTGCATTTTCACACAGCCCCCATTTAGGCACAGAGAAGGATACCCCAAAGTCTGTTACTCTGGCATGCAGAGCACTTCTGAGTTAAAGGAAATGAAAAGCCTTAGAAACTGCTTCAGAACCAAGGATTTTCTAATCTTCTCTTGTTTCTGAGTGCAGGGAGGGGCTCTGTTCTCAGGCTGCTGTGAAGAAACATCTGAGACTGGGTAATTTAGAAAGGAAGAGGTTTAACTGACTTACAGTTCCACATGGCTGGGGAGGCCTCAGGAAACTTGCAATCAAGGCAGAAGGCACTTCTCCATAGGGTGGCAGGAGAATGAGAGCCCAGCGAAGGGGGAAGTACCTTATAAAAACCATCAACTCTCATGAGAACTATCAGGAGAACAGGATACGGGAAACCAACCCCATGATTCAATTATGTCCACCTGGTCCCACCCACAACACGTGGTGATTATGGGAACTATAATTCAAGATGAGATTTGGGTGGGGACACAGCCTAACCGTATCAGGCTCTCTCTGGAAGTTCCCTTATCTGACCGAGGAAAATTTCTTCCAAAAGAAATGCAATTGTCTTCATTTCTGTGAATATGCAAAGTGATTCCCAAATGCTGAGGACGCCAAGGAACCAAAGAAGGAGGCAGACAGATCCAGTTTGTTGACTTTGGGTGATTTATTGAAGGAACTTACAGACATAAGTGTGGTCTTAGGTGTTGGCAGTACAGGTAGATCTCTGCAGTGTTACTCCCCACACCAGGGCTATGCATATACCATAGGGAAAGGGTATGCTTGCTCCAGCAAGCCAATTAAAGGCAACCCTTCAGGACAGGCAAGAATGCTGTATGCATCATAGCCTAAAATTTGTGTGATAACATCAAGGTCAACATGTTCTTACACTAGGAACAGTAAAGCAGGAATCAGGAGGCATTCATGGGACTGGGGTTCATCAGAAGTTAACATGGTGGATTAGCATCCAAAATAACCAGAAAAAATTCACCATTCTAATAAATAATCTAATTTTATTAGAGAATAAAAGTTGTCACCATGCTCATGCTTTTCATCTATTTTGCCGAGGGCAATTCTGAGAGATTACCTAAAAGACTTAATCTGCATAATAAGACTACCTTTGTTTGCAGTTCAGTTCTGCCCCTCACCTTCCCATAACTTGTCCCATTCAGTTTCTATAGAAAATAATTTACAAACTATTGTCTGCCTTTTTTTTTTCTTTCTAACTTTCATTTTAGTTCCAGGAGTACATGTGGAGGTTTATTACATGGGTAAATTGCATGTCACAGGGGTTTGGTGTACAGATTATTTTATCACTCAGGTAATAAGCATAGTACCTGATAGTTTTTTAATCTTCACCCTCCTCCCACCCTCCACCTCCATGTAGGCCCCAATGTCTGTTGGTCCCATCTTTATTTCCATATGTACCCAGTGTTTAGCTCCCACTTATATGTGAGAATATATGGTATTTGGTTTTCTGTTCCTGCATTAGTTCACTTAGGATAATGGCTTCTAGCTGCATCCATGTTGCTGCAAAGGACACAATCTCATTCTTTTTTATTAACTGTGTAGTATTCTATGATGTATATGGCACCACATTTTCTTTATCCACCACTGATGGACATTTGATTCTGTTTTTGCTATTGTGAATAGTGCTGTGATGAACATACATGTGCATGTGTCCTTATGGGAGAACAATTTATATTGCCTTGGGTATATACCCAATAATGGGATTGCTGGGCTGAATGATAGTTCTGTTTTAAGTTCTTTGAGATGTCACCAAATTGCTTTCCAGTGACTGAACTAATTTACTTTCCCACCAGCAATGTGTAAGCATTTCCTTTTCTCCACAAACTCGCCAGCATCTGTTATTTTTTGACTTTTTAGAATAGCCATTCTGACTAGTGTCAGATGGTATCTCATTGTGGTTTGCTCTTTGGGTCCATTTAATTCCCCTAAAAATCATTTACAATCCTTCAAGTAGTCTACATTTCCCCCATCTCCCTCTATGTAAGTTTCAATCATTTGGTCTTTGAGTCTATTTTTGGAACTCCTGTGTTCATGGGCATGTTAACAAATTTGTATATGCCTTTTCTTTTGTTCATCTGTCTATTGCCAGTTCATTTCAGGGATGCTTCAGAGGGTAGAGAGGAAACTTGTCCTTCACTCCTACAATAGTGTCACTATCCACTACTGGCTCAAGCTAAGAACCTGGTGCCAACCTTGTGTCCCCCTTTCCTTCTCCATCATCACCAAATGCTGCTTGCCCTCTAAATGAGGAAGGTCTCCATTACCTTTGCCCCAGTATAAGTTTTTTTGTTTTTGTTTTTTGAGACAGAGTCTCGCTCTGTCGCCCAGGCTGGAGTACAATGGTGCGATCTCGAATCACTGCAATCTCCATCTGCCAGGTTCAAATGATTCACCTGCCTCAGCCTCCTGAGTAGCTGGAATTACAGGTGCCTGCCATCACACCCAGCTAATCTTTGTATTTTTAGTAGAGATGGGGTTTCACCATGTTGGCCAGGCTGGTCTCGAACTCCTGACCCCAAGTGGTCCACCCTCCTCAGCCTCCCAAAGGGCTGGGATTTCAGGCATGACCCACCGCACTCAGCCTAGTGTAAGTTTTAAGTCACAATTATCCTCTCTGCTCTTGGGCATCTATAGACCTCCCAACTGGCCTTCTTGATTCAAATCCATTGGCCATGGAATGATCTTTAAACACCCAAGTCTGATCATGTCACTCTCCCACGTAAGATTCTTCATTGTCTTTCCTTTGCCCTTTGGCATAAACCAGTGGTCCCCAACCTTTCTGGCACCAGGGACAAGTTTTGTGGAAGTCAATTTTTCCATGGATGGGGCAGTGGGTTGGGGGTGGGGGTGGTTTCAGGATGATTCAAGTGCATTCCATTTATCGTGCACTTTATTTCTGTTATGATTACATCGTAATACATAATGAAATAATTACACAACTTACCATAATGTAGAATCAGTGGGAGCCCTGAGCTTGTTTTCCTGCAACTAGACAGGCCCAACTGCAGGTGATGGGAGACAGTGACAGATCATCAGGCATTAGATTCCCATAAGGATCGTGCAACCTAGATCCCTTGCATGTACAGTTCACACGAAGGTTCATGCTCCTATGAGAATCTAATGCTGCTGCTGATCTGACAGGTGAAGCTCAGACATCAATGCTCACTCTCTGCTGCTCACCTCCTGCTGTATGGTCTGGTTCCTAACAGGCCAAGGACAGGTACTGGTTGGGGACCCCTGGTGTAAACTCACTCCATGAGGTCCTGCATGATGAGGCCGAGCCATGCTGACATCATTCTTTTCCTTAAACACATTAAGCTTCTTCCCATCTCCAGGCCTTTGGGATACTGTGCCCTCTGCCAGGAACACCCTCCCTGTGTGCTTGGCATGGTGACACCTCATGCTTTGGTTCAAACAGAAGAAATCTTTGATTGCTGTGGCATGCTTTAGCATGCTCTCCCAATTCCTTATCACCCTTTTACTTCTCTTCAGTGCCCTTGGTCTTATATTTTGTTTACTTGTTGTAGCAAGGTGGACTACTAAGGACCCTAGTAAGAACCCTGAAGGCAGGGCCCATGGTCCCCTCTGTGGTTTACCTGCCCTTGGGTGATCCCCTCCTCCTGAGAGTGGGTGGTGGCTCCTGGGACTCGTTTCTAACCAGTAGAACATGGATAAAGTGATCCAATGTTCATGATTGTGCATGCATGATTACGTTCCCTAAGAATGTAATGTCTATCTTGCTGAGAGGCTCTCCCTTGATGGCTTTGAAGAAGCGTTGGCCACACTGAGCTGTCATGGGGAGAAGAATGTGCATCAAGGAACTGAGGCCTTAAGTCCTGTTGCCAGCTGGATGCTACCAACAACCATGCGAGCTTGGAATGTGGTCCTTTCCCCTGTTGGATGCCAAATGAGAACACAGCCCTGATGACACCGTGATCACCGGCTTACAAAAAATCTAGCCAAGCCATACCTGGAACCCTAACACATGAAGAATGTGAGATAAGAAATGCCTGTTATTTTAAGCCAATAGTTGGTGGAAAACTGTTACATAGTAACAGATAACTAATGTGCTTGCTCACTCACTCTTGCATTAGAAAGAAAACTTCAGGAGGGAGAACAGGGACCCTTGCATTCTTCATTATTAAAGCTGCAGAACACAGCTGGGCAGACAGCATAGAGAGATAATATCAGACACTTGCATGAATAAAGGAAACATCCAATAAACAGTAAATGTTAATATTGACAGTTATATTAATAGTGGGCTGATCTATTGCCTCCCCTGTTTCTTGAATGGAGACCATCCCAGCCCTGTCCCATCTGCATATCCCATCCTCCTAGCCACTGTGACTGGTCTGGGGTCACTCACATGACCCAAGTCTGTCCAATCAGAGCCAAACCCAGAATATCTGTATATACTGTTGGGAAAAAGCAGTTTTCTTGCCCAGGATGGAGCTCCTAGGACCTCCACAAGGAGCGGGACTGCCTGCAAAAGCAGCTTACGCTGAGGAAAGCTGTACTGAGAGATGAGAGGTGAGAGATGCCTAATGATACCACCTGAGCCCCTGGAATCAGGAGCACCTCAAGATCTACCCCTTGGCTTTTTGGTTGAGTGAAACTAATCCTTTTCCCCACCACCCCTCTCTTTAAAGTAATGTGGAATTGGGTGTTTATCACGAGCAACTTAAAAAATCCCTATTACCCAGCACCAGTCATGAAATTGACAGAGGAATAGGCAGGTCTGACGTATGGAGCAGAAGGGAAAAAGAGTAAAGGAAAAAAGCCCACTCAGATAAATATTGAATGAAATGCCACAGCAAATAAACCACTCAATAATTCCACTAGGAAATCCCGTAGGAAGTTTTATTTTTACTTTCTAGTCCTTTAGCACTGGCTTAGGCTGGGCACGGTGGCTCATGCCTGTAATCCCAACACTTTGGGAGGCTGAGGTGGGTGGATCACCTGAGGTCAGGAGCTCGAGACCAGCCTGACCAACATGGTGAAACCCCATCTGTACTAAGAAAAAAAACACAAAAAAAACTAGTTAGGCACAGTGGCTGGTACCACTTGGGAGGCTGAGGCAGGAGACTTGCTTGAACCTGGGAGTTGGAGGTTGCAGTGAGCCGAGACTGCACCATTGCACTGTACCCTGGGCAACAAGAGGGAAACTCCGTCTCAAAAAAAAAAAAAAGAAAAAGGAAAGAAAGAAAGAAAGAAATGACTTAACAGGACAAGCTCTTTAAAACAATACAAAAGTACCAAGTGCAAACATGTAAAAGATTAACAGCACTTAACAGTACTCAACAGTAACAGTGGAAACTACACCTTTAGACTTTTTTGAAAATAGTCTTGGCCACAAAGTTATATTTGGACTCTATTTTCCAACTTGGAGAGGCCAAATGTTGCTGTTCTTTCTGATAAAAAGCAAATACCACAGAAGGGCTTGTTCTGTTTTGGATTTTTTTTTTTTTTTTTCATCTTGTTTCACATGAGTGAAAAAATTAACAGCTGCCCTCATTTCTGAAAACAAAAAACTATAAACAACCACTGTTGCTCCCAATGGGACCGTTCGACATAAACCCTGAGGCTTTGGGTTCAATGGGCTAGAGTCTAGAAGCCCAGGACCCTGCCAAGGTCAAGTCTGCATATTTGGGGCAAGGTGAGCTGTTGAACCATCGCATTTCTCTGCTGCTTCTTTACATGGGAACCAACACAAAAACAACACAATCCCTAAATTGGCTGCTGCAGGATCCTACAAATAAGTGAAAAAGCGAGAGGACACAGCCAAGGAGTGCTTGCTACCCAGCCCCATTCTTCTGAGCCATAATTCCAAGGGGTGAGTATGATCCAGCAGTACTTGAAAAGAAGCCTGGCCTCTGAGCAGCCACTCATTCCTGGTAAAGCCCCTCGAAGTCTGCAGACTTCATGGCTGGCAGAAAGTCACCATTGGTGTTTTGCTGTGTCAGTGGTCTGTTGGATAAGAAGAAGAAATGGTTAGCTCTAGGTCTTCGGTAAAGAGAAACGTTGGAAGTGTGCATAGCTGAATACATGATGTTCTTTTCCTGATTTATTTTAGCTGCTTCTTGCAACCACACCAGGCCTATGCCCATTATACAGATGAAGAAACTGAGGACACAGGAAGTTAAAATGACCAGGTTAGCAGTAGGGTTACAGCCCCTTTTCTATCTTCTAATTTGGATATTTATTATGTTTTTCTTAATTATCTGTGTCCTCACAACAACCCAGTGAGAATTGTAGATTAAGAGTAGCGGCCGGGCGCGGTGGCTCAAGCCTGTAATCCCAGCACTTTGGGAGGCCGAGACGGGCGGATCATGAGGTCAGGAGATCGAGACCATCCTGGCTAATACGGTGAAACCCCGTCTCTACTAAAAAATACAAAAAACTAGCCGGGCGACGAGGCGGGCGCCTGTAGTCCCAGCTACTCCGGAGGCTGAGACAGGAGAATGGCGTGAACCCGGGAGGCGGAGCTTGCAGTGAGCTGAGAGCCGGCCACTGCACTCCAGCCTGGGCGGCAGAGCAAGACTCCGTCTCCAAAAAAAAAAAAAAAAAGAGTAGCTATTTTGTCTATTTAACCAATGGACAAAAACTGAAATCAGAGAAGTCAAGCAGCCTGTTTCAAGACCACACAGCTAAAAAAACATGCCAGGGCGGGGATTCAGACCATATCTTCTGATTTCAATTAGTTTCTTGACACCTTCCATGAAAAGGAGTTCGGGGGGAGGATCGTATTAGTCAATTCTCACGTTGCTAATAAAGACCTGAGACTGGGTAATTTATAAAGAAAAAGAGGTTCCATGGACTCACAATTCCACATGGCTGGGGAGGCCTCACAATCATGGAGGAAGGCAAAGGAAGATCAGGGGCACTTCTTACATGGTGGCAGGCAAGAGAGCACGTGCAAGGGACATGCCCTTTATAAAACCATCAGATTTCGTGAGCCTTGTTCACTATCACGAGAACAGCAACGATGGGAAAAACCCACCCCATGATTCAATTACCTCCCACCAGGTCCCTCCCATGACATGCAGGGATTACAGGAGCTACAATTCAAGATGAAATTTGGGTGGGGACACAACCAAACCATATCGGGGGGAAAGGAAGAGAAACCAGTCTTCTTCAGTCCTTCTGACTGTCAGAAGGCTGTGAGAGAGGAAGTAGTGCTATTGATATTAACTCAATTGGATCCATGGTTTATCTTTGAATTTCAAAAAGCCTTGCCATCATTGACACCCCACTGTGGAAAACCACAGCACACGCCAGAGTTTGGCCGACCAGGAGATATTTCCCAAACCCTTCTCCTTACAAGTTTATGCTACAGAAGATGACACAGCTGAACATTCCCAGCTTAGAGTGGGGATATGCTTTGGATGTTTGTCCCCTCCAAATCTCAAGTTGAAATGTGATCACCAGTGTTGGAGGTGGGACTTGGTAGGGAGTATTTGGGTCTTGAGGGTGGATCCCTCATGAATAGCTTGGTGCCATCCTTGGGGAATGACTGAGTTCTTGCCCTGAGTTCATGCAAGATCCGGTTGTTTAAAAGAGTGTGGCACCTCCTTCCTCTCTCTCTTGGTCCTGCTCTCGCCGTGTGACACTGTCTCCCCTTCACCTTCCACCATGATAGGAAGCCTCCCCGGCCCTCACCAGATGCAAATGTCAGCACCACGTTTCCTGTATGGCCTGCAGAACCATAAGCCAAAATAAACTTCTTTTCCTTGTAAATTACCCAATCTCAGATATTTCTTTAGAGCAATGTAAAAACAGACTAACACAAGTGGCCATCTGACAAAGTTCTAGTCAATGAAGTCTTCTGAAAGCATAGTGATGAGAGGTCCTGAGAAATATTTTACTCATATTGTAAAAAGGGTCAGACGCAATTTTTTTCTCGTTTTATCCTGCCTTGAAGGTAGCTGGTGCACCTGGAGCTGCAGCAGCTATCTTGTGGCCATGAGGTAGGAAACCAATGGGCTAACGATGGCAACACAGTAAGGCAAAAGGTGCCTGGTATGTTGATATCACACAGCAGCTGCACCAGCCCTGGGCTGTCTCCAGTTTTTCATTAAGCAATAAAAAAAGTTCCCTGTGTGTTTAAACTAGTATCTACTTTGGTTTTTCTCGTTATTTGCCACCTAAACCATTCCTCCCTCATAACAAAAAACTAAGAAGCCTTTCCTTTTCTTAGTAAAGATATAAGAAAGCTAGTTACGCTCAGGCTGGTTTGGAAGATTATGATATGGGGCAGTGAATTTGGTGGCTCTACAAATAAACACAGCCGCCCAGGGCCCCTTCTTCTCCCAAGCTGCAGGCCTGGGAGGTCTCGCTGTCTCCATAACAAAGCAGTGTGGTTTCGCCCCCAGAGGCTAGCTGATCTACACGGGACGCAAGTCAGTGTATTTGATCTACATATTGTTTAGTTGATTTTCATATGTAAGGGAAACTTACAGTTTTGTTCCCTTTTTCTTTTATTTTTAAAAAATTTAAGCTGTACATTATCTTTCATGTTTTAGGGCCAAAATTCCATTAAATCATGAAATAAATTGTATACCTCCTCTTCCCTCCACTCCATGCTTTTGATCATTTAATGAGGGAGTTATCTTTTTTTTGAGTTATAAAGAATTCACTAATGCAGGCTGGGCGCAGTGGCTCACACCTATAATCCCAGCACCTTGGGAGGCTGAGGCGGGTTGATCACTTGAGCTCAGGAATTTGAGACCAGCCTGGCCAACATGGTGAAACCCCACCTCTACTAACAATATAAAAATTAGCCATGCATGGTGGTGCACACCTATAATCCCAGCTACTTGGGAGGCTGAGGCAGAAGAATTGCTTGAACCCAGAAGGGAGAGGTTGTAGTGAGCCAAGATCAAGCCACTGCGCTCCAGCCTGGGTAAGAGTGAGACTCGTCTCAAAAAAAAAAAAAAAAAAAAAAAAAGAATTGGCTAATGCAGGGGTTCGCAGATGAAAACTATGTTCACAATAACATGACCTAATTACATGCCTTTTTCATTCACATTGTCTCACAAGGGAACAGTGCAATTTTTCAAAGTATATTTGGAAGATCTGCACGACTCAATGAACCAATATTCTCCCAATGACCAATGGGTAAAGTTACAAAATCATGCATGATAAAGATCAATTTGAAGTGTGAGATAGACCTGCAGATTTCGATAAAATAGAGTATAAAAATTTCACATTTTATCTAACCTTTAAAAAACTACCACTTATGGAGTTTTGGTGTACTATCATAGAATATCCACAATCGTTTAAAACAGCTTAGCCTCCCTTTCCCAACCACACACTGAGTGATGCTGAGTCTTCTTCAGATACTTCAAACAAAACAACATAGTACAACAGAATGAATGCAGCCACACAAACGAGAAGCCAGCTGACAACTGTTAAGGCAGATGTGAAAGAGATTTGTAAAATGTAAAACCATACCACTCACAACTTTCATTTTGTTTTGGAAAATATAGTTACTTTTCATTAAAATTTGTTATTTATATCAACAAGTAATATTGCTCCTTTTAAATGAAGAGATATTTTTAAAATTTATATTATGATTTCTAATAGAATCATTATTTCAGAACAAGGAACACTGAGGAAGAAAATTTTAAAAAAAGAAATAATTATTAATACTCTTTTTTTTTTTTTTCAGACAGAGTCTAGCTCTGTCACCCAGGCTGGAGTGCAGTGGTACAATCATAGCTCACTGCGCCCCCAACCTCCCAGGCTCAGGCCATCCTCCCTCCTCAACCTCTTGAGTAGCTGGGACCACAGGCATGCACCACTATGCCCAGCTAATATTTAATTTGATTTAATGTAATTTATGTTATGTTTAATTTATTTTATTATATATAGTTTTATGTCATGTTAGTTATTTATTTTATTTTATATTTCACCTCATTTCATTTGTTTTTTGAGATAGGGTCTTACTCTGTTGCCCAGGCTGGAGTGCAGTGGTGTGATCACAGCTCACTGCAGCCTTGAACTCCTGGGCCCAAATGATCCTCCCATCTCAGCCTCCTGAGTAGCTGGGACTACAGGCATGCACCACCACACCTGGCTAAGTTTTGTATTTTTTTGTAGAGATGTGATCTCGCCATGTTGCCTAGGTTGGTCTTAAACTCCTGGCCTCAAGTGATCTTCCCTCTTTGGCCTCCCAAAGTGCTACTAATGCAATTAACTACATAAATAAAATCTCTTCGGAGGCCTCAATAATTTTAAGAAGGTAAAACGTGACCTGAGAACAAAAAGCTTAAGAACCTCTGCCCACGTGGAAACAACTGGTTGGCAGCAATAGGGGAGGATAAGGAGATCAAGTACAAATCCTGGATTTCTTTTTCAATTTTTTCATTGATAAGTAGGGAGTCCGATTTTGCTACTTCCTGTGGCATAATTTTTAAGAACTTACCCTATTATGGCAGGGTTCAGAGACAGGGAGGAATTTTATTTCAGAAGCATCACCTTCAGTGTGCAAAATAGGCCAATATTTCTCCTTTCATGTCTTTTAAGACTGGGAGTGAGTCAGTGCCTCATGCCTGTAATCCCAGTCCATTGAGAGGCCAGCGGGGGAGGATTGCTTGAAGCCAGGAGTTTGAGAACAGCCTGGACAACAGAGCAAGACCCCATTTTATAAGTAAAATACAAATAAACAAACAAAAAACTAAGAGCGATCAAAGCGATTTATGAAAAGGTGAATATGACTCCAGGGATATCAATTAAGCAATCCTATGAGAGCCATCCTTGAGCAATTTTATATTACACCCACTTCACCCTTTATTTCTCAACATAGGAATAATAACAGGATAACCTTTTGGTAAGGAGTTCAAGGGCTGTTTGGTAGAAAAACAGAACTCAGGATATCAGTTCTTATGGAACAATGGTTGGCCAAATCCAGCAAGCTGCCTGTCTTTGTAAATAAACTTTCATTGGAACACAGCCATGCCCATTCATTTACTTCCTGGTCTGCGCTGCCTTCATGCTACAGCAACAGAGTTGACTAACTGCAATAGAGACTATATTACTTACTAAATACTTGCTATCTGGCCCTTTCCAGAAATTGCCAACTCCTGTTTTAGAAAGTCACTCTGTATCCTGATTAAGAGGGCTTTGGAATTAACTGACCTGGATTTAAGTCCCTTCTGTGCTACTCTCAGCTTAAGGGACTTGGCTTCATTTTCCTTATAATAGAAAGGGGCTAAATTGTAAGGATGACATAAGATAAGGCCTGGAAAGTGTTTAAGAGAGTCCCTGGCACAGAGCAAGTGCTCACTAGCACTATCATCAACGTAGCAGGAGCTTAAATGAAGTATGATGAACTTGGGACTTAGATTCTAAAACCAACATACAGGACAAAAAGAAAGCATTAAAATAAATCTCCTTTGAAAATCCCTTAGGTGGGTGGCACATTATAGACAAACACAGAGTCTCCCAGTAAGGCCAACATAGCTGGTTTTTCCCTCCAGCATTTAAGTAGATCGCTGTTGTTTGACTCGAGGCCCCAGATGAAGTAGCTGGCATTGAAGAGCCATATTGTAGGAACAAAAATCCATATATTCAAACATGAGGCTCACACTTAGTTAGTGAGAAACTCACATTCTCAAGAGCAGAGGGGATCGACAGACTTTGGGGACAAAAGATTCACAGCTCCCATGCTGTACCGCTTTGGGCGACGGACATGTCTGGTGGGTCATTTTTCTCCTGTGCCTCTCCGCCCCACCCCGCCAAAGAAAACCACCTAATTTGATATTTGTAAATTAAATGGACATCTTTTAAAAGGAATCAATAATACTGATAGAGTTGCTATGACAATGAAATGTGTATACCTGATGGAAAATGACAGCTATTGCTTTGTTTAAAATTCCATGGTAAGTTCCCACGTGATGCCTGGCATACACGGGGAACTATGAGAAACACCTGGGTCTTACAAGTCTCCTTCTGGACATCAACTAGGATTACGGTTTTATTTGTGAAAATTCCCTCAAGTGGCAAAGATTAAATTACTCAGCAGAGTGTGGTGGCTCACGCCTGTGGTCCCTGCACTTTGGGAGGCAGAGGCAGGAGGACTGCTTGAGCCCAGGAGTTAGAGAACAGCCTGGGCAACATAGCAAGACCCTGTCTCTACAAAAAATAAAAAATATTAAAATTAGCCGGGCATGATGGCATGCACCTGTAGTCCCAGCTACTTGGGAGGCTCAGGCAGAAGAACTGCTTGAGCCTGGGAGGTTGAGGCTGCAGTGAGCTATGTTCATGCCACTGCACTCCAGCCTGAGTGACAGAGTGAAGCCTTGTCTCAAAAAAAAAAAAAAAAAAAAGTAGAAAGATTAAAAAAATAAATTATTCCATGGACATGTATTTACCTGGGAGAAAACCAGTAGTTGATGAGGCTGGAGACCACTACATAGGATGCTATCATCATCCCCGACATGACGAGTGACACGAAGCCCAAACCACAGAGGATGCAGAGCAGTGAGAGGCCACCCACAGCGATGACCAATCCTAGGAGGAGAACGTGGTTAGGAGAAGCGTTCATCTCAAACAGGTTGAAAACTGGCAGACCCCAGGGTCAGTGCATTTAAAATAACGTCAGCTAACTCAGATTATTAAAGTAAGGAGATTTCCCACAAAAACCCAGATTTTTGGCATCACTTAAAAAAAGGAGGTGATATGGGCACCTGAGTGGGCATCGAACCATGGCAGCAACTGGCTGGCCCTCCCATTGCTTCCAGTCCCCATAGTTCCCAAACTGCATCACACATGGGCCGCTTTGCTCATTTTGTCTTTTTTTGATTTTCCTTTTTGAGACGGAGTCTTGCTCTGCCTCCCAGGCTGGAGTGCAGTGGCGCGATTTCAGCTCACTGCAACCTCCGCCTCCCAGGTTCAAGCGATTCCTGGCTTCAGCCTCCTGATGAGCTGGGATTACAGGCGCCCACCACCATGCCCAGCTAATTTTTGTATTTTTAGAGAAGATGGGGTTTCACTATGTTGGCCAGGCTGGTCTTGAACTCCTGACCTCAAGTGATCCACCCGCTTCCCAAAGTGCTGAGATTACAGGCGTGAGCCACCGCAACCAGCCTGCTCATTTTGTCTTGCCCGTAGGTGTTGGAGTTTGAGATCCCTTTATCCTCAAGGTCAAAGATGAACTTCCAAAGGGATCCTCCTGAGGAGTCAGCCAAGGCAGTACTGGGGGAGGTAAATTATCTCCAATGTCTCAAACTGCATAATAAATGCCATTATTTACACTTACTTACAAGCTATAAGAATAAAGGTCATGCAGACTAAAGCAAAATCTAAATGCAGCTTTTGATGGCATCCTTGAAAATCCAGCCTGTCAACCATCACATTTTAATCTTAAGGTCTGATTGGTCATTTTTATGGAGCATTTAAAATGCCATTTTAATATACCATTCCCATTCTGAATGGGAATATTAATGAATTACCATCTAATACGTCCAAGGAAAATACATTTTTTCATAATGTGGGGTCCATGGGAGGAAAAGAATAAAAAGTACAAGGAAAAGATCATGAAGAACAAATAACATGCAAGTATCGTACGGCTGACACCCTTCCCTTTGCTTGCGAGTGGTCAGTTAGCCCAGTACTCCTCCCACAGCTACAATGATGGTTTCAGGGAGGGACCCTGAAAAGGCTGGAAGGAAGAGACATCAACAGATGTGCTGCCTTTTCATAAAGATTTGCAAAATTTTAGATCAGTGTTTTTCAAAGCGTGGCGCCAACCACCTGCATCAGAATCAGGTGCATCAAGGAAGCTTGTGAAAAATTCAGATTTCTAAACCCCACTCCAGACCTACTAAAATAGCACTCTCTGGATGAGGCCTGGAAGTCTGCATTTTCTTTCTCTTTTTTTCTTCTTTTTAAGAGACAGAGTCTTGCTCTGTTGCCCAGGCTGGAGTGCAGTGGTACGATCATAGCTCACTATAGCCTCAACTGCCTGGGCTCAAGCGATCCTCTCACCTCAGCCTCCTGAGTAGCTGGGACTACAGACACACACCACTTCTTTCTTTCTTTCTTTCCTTTTTCCTTTCCCTCCCTCCCTCCTCTCTCTCTCTCTCTCTCTCTCTCTCTCTTTCTTTCTTTCTTTTTTGAGACAGGGTCTCACTCTTGTCACCCAGGCTGGAATGCAATGGTGCAATCTCGGCTCACTGCAACCTCCACCTCCCAGGCTCAAGTGATTCTACTGTCTCAGCCTCCCGAGTAGCTGGGATTACAGGTGCCTGCCACCATGTCCAGCTAATTTTTTGTATTTTTAGTAGAGACAGGGTTTCACCATGTTGGCCAGGCTGGTCACGAACTCCTGACCTCAGGTGATCTGCCCTCCTCAGCCTCCCAAAGTGTTGGGATTACAGGCGTGAGCCACCGTGCCTGGCCTCCTTTTGTTTTCTTTTAAAGAGATAGAGGGGAATCTTGCTATGTTGCCCAGAATGGTCTTGAACTCCTGGTCTCAAGAGATTCAAAGTCGGTATTTTGATAAAGGAAGTAAGATTTATACACACTCAGAGCTGGGTGCAGTGGCTCACACCTGTAATCCCAGCACTTTGGGAGGCCAACGTGGGCAGATTACTTGAGGTCAGGAATTCAAGACCATCCTGGCCAACATGGTGAAACCTCGTCTCTACCAAAAATACAAAAATTAGTCGGGGATGGTGGGGCATGCCTGTAATCCCAGCTACTTGGGAGGCTGAGGCAGGAGAATTGCTTGAACCCGGGAGGCAGAGGTTGCAGTGAGCTGAGATCATGCCACTGCATTCCAGGTTGGGCGACAGAGCGAGACTCCATCTAGAAAAACAAAAAGATTTAAATACACTCAGCTTCAAGAACCACTATTCCAGAGGCTTTGCACATGCTGTTCTCTTGTCCAAAAGGCCATTCCTTGCCCACCCTGAGGCAAAGTTGTTACACATCTTTAAAGTCTTGTCTGCTGTAAAGCTTTGCATGGTACCACCAAAATGTAATGGCTCTCTCCTTTCTCTGTAAATTTCCTTTCTTACGGTACTCATTCATTCCTCCACCCATTCATTCATGCATTCACCCATCTATCCTTCAACATTTACTCAAAAACCACTCTGCCAGGCTGTATTTGGCTCATCCACTGACCATGCCTACTTTTTCCTTCAAGTGTAAACTGCTTTGTCCCTGGGGCAAATAAACAGCCCTGGGTGCTCTTAGCTCTGGGAAGCCATGGAATGGACCGGAAGTGATCACCTGACCCACTGGCCACCATCTCTCTGGCCACTTGCCTGTGGTGTGTGATCTGATTTGAAAAGGCAAAGTGAGCCAATCAGATTTGCTTTCCCAGTAATTTGAACTTAGGAATACAGGGAGAAGTTGACTGTTGGTAGTGGAACTTCAGGAAAAAGGGTGAAGGTGGTCTCTAGTACCTAGCGAGGCATCTGGCATGCAGTAGGTACCCAGTAACTTACTGTGGAATGAACAGCCTCCCTGCTTAACAATAATAGCTAGCATTCATTGAGAAGCTACTCTGTGCCATGTATTGTGTATTGTGCTAAGGACTTTATGGAGCCATATGTTTCAATCTTCACAACAAACTTTTGAGATTGTATTATTACATCTCTATTTTACATATGAAGAATTTGAGGCCCAGAGAGGTAAACCACTTGCCCCAAATCACAGTGGTAGAGGTGGAATTTGAATGCAGACTCCAGAGTCCATGTTTTACCTACTCTGATAAGTTGCCTTGCTTGATGTGATTTTGACAAGAATGGCAGACAGCCAGGTGTGGTAGCTCACGCCCATAATCCCAGCACTTTGTCAGGCCGAGGTGGGAGGATCACTTGAGCCCAGGAGTTTGAGACCAGCCTGGACAACATAACAAGACCCCACCTCTTAAAAAAATTTAAAAATGGCAGGTGCCCCAAAAGTATTGTTCTCCCAATTGAGTTATTTTCCAAGGGGGTGAATGACAGAACAAGCTACCTTCCAGTATGATGACCCCCAGCAGAGCAGCCAGGGACGTAAGCATCACGATGAGCAGGAAGAATCCAACAGGAACAGCTGACATGACAATGAACACGATCAAGGTGAAGGCAAGAAATGGATGCCTGTCCAAGTACTGACCCACTGGAGACTTCATAAAGGCCACCACCTGTGGGCAAAGGACGAAGAGCCAGGGTTAAGCACCACATCGGAACCCCAGGTTGAATGGATCTGCCCAAGCTGTGAGAATTACAACCAGAGGTCGTAAAGCCAGAAGGCTCATGCATTAAGAAGTCAGTACAGGCTGGGTGCGGTGGCTCACGCCTGTAATCTCAACACTTTAGGAGGCTGAAGCGAGCGGATCACCTGAGGTCGGGAGTTCGAGACCAGCCTGACCAACATGGTGAAACCCCGTCTCTACTAAAAATACAAAATTTGTCAGGCATGGTGGTGTACGCCTGTAATCCTAGCTACTCGGGAGACTGAGGCAGGAGAATCGCTTAAACCCGGGAGGCGGAGGTTGTGGTGAGCCAAGGTCACGCCATTGCACTCCATTGCACAGCCTGGGCAACAAGAGCGAAACTCCGTCTAAAAAAAAAAAAAAAGTCACTACAACAAGACTTCTCCCAAGACATGAGTCACCCAGGCAGCAATCTTAGGCAGCTGTGGGCAGGCGGCAAGTCTGAGGTCCCCACCCAAGGTCAAGTCCTGTGAAAGGAGGAAAGACCCAGTCATGGCTCTCCTGCCAAACACACACTCTTCAGAAGACCTCTTCGGCATATGGGTGCATTGATGTAAGGTACATACCATCTGCCTCCAACTTTACAGCTGAGGTTCTCATAGTTGAAGCCACTCAGACGCAAACAGGCTTAGCTACTTGGATCACCTAGGAGCTTGTTAGAAATACAGAATCTGGCTGGGTGTGTAGCTCACACCTGTAATCCCAGCATTTTGGGAAGTCAAGGAGGGAAGATCGCTTGAAGCCAGGAGTTTGAGACCAGCCTGGGCAACAGACCGAGATTCCATCTCTACAAAAAATTTAAAAACTAGCTCGGCATAGCGGCACACACCCACAGTCCTAGCTACTTGGGAGGCTGAGGCGGGAGGATCACTCAAGCCCAGGAGTTTGAGGCTGCAGTGAACTATGGATTGCACCACTGCATTCCAGCCTGGGCAACAGAGGGAGATCTTGTCTCCAAAAAAACGGGAAAAAAAAGGAAATGCAGAATCTCAGGCCCTGATGAATCAGACTCTGTCTTTTAAACAAGATTCCGCAGGTGTTGTGCATACACATTAAAGTTTGAGAAGCAATGAACTAAATCACTTGTCTAGAGTCGCACAGCCTTCAAGTGACAAAATCTCACCACTAAAAGCTAATCACTTGTCTATTATTAAACATTAAAAGCATTATCATTATTAAAAGCATTATTAAAGTGATTAGCATTAAAAGCTAATCACTTGCTTATTATTAAGCATTAAAAGTATTACTATTAAAAGCATTATTCTAATTATTATTATATAATTATTATATTAGGTATACATTATATTAGTATTAGTTATCAATATTTATATAGCATTAATTACATATTACATTATAAATATAATATAAATATATATTCTATATAATATGTATATAATTATTTGTATTATATTATATTTATATTACATTATTATAATAATTATTAAAAGCATTATTAAGCATGAAAAGCTAATCACCTGTCTATTATTAAGCATTAAAAGCTAAACACTTGTCTATACTTGTCTATTAAAAGCCAAGCTCAGCATTAAAAGCTAATCACTTGTCTATTATTAAGCATTAAAAGCTAATCACTTTGTCTAGAGTCCTACAGCCTCCAAGTGGCAAAATCTCAGCATTAAAAGCTAAGGCCTGGCTGGACGCAGTGGCTCACACCTGTAATCCCAGCACTTTGGAAGGCAGAGGTAGGCGGATCACCTGAGGTCAGGAGTTCAAGAACAGCCTGGCTAACATGGTGAAACCTAGTCTCTTTTAAAAAACACAAAAATCAGCCAGGCGTGGTGGCCTGTGCCTGTAGTCCCAGCTACTAGGGAGGCTGAGGCACGAGAATCGCTTGAGCCTGGGAGGCGGAGGTTGCAGTGAGCCAAGATGGTGCCATTGCACTCCAGCCTGGGTGACAGAGTAAGTCTCTTTTTCTTTTTTTTGTTTGAGAAGGAGTTTCACTCTTGTCGCCCAGGCTGGAGTGCAATGGCACGATCTCGGCTCACTGCAACCTCCGCATCCCGGGTTCAAGCCATTCTCCCGCCTCAGCCTCCTGAGTAGCTGGAATTACGGGCTCCCCCACCATGCCCAGCTAATTTTTGTATTTTTAGTAAAGACAGGGTTTCACTGTATTGGCCAGGTTGTTCTTGAACTCCTGACCTCAGGTGATCCGCCTACCTCCGCCTTCCAAAGTGCTGGGATTACAGGCGTGAGCCACCGTGCCTGGCCGCAAGTCTCCTTTTCAAAAAAAAAAAAAAGCAAAGGGCTAAGGTCTTGGACTCAAAATGGCCAATGCTTGCAATAGCTGCCACATCAAGTAAAAATACTTTTATGTCATCAACCTGGTTACCATAGTTGGCCACAGAATGTGACTAATACAAGTTTACGCTGTGTTAATAAATAGTTTATTTCCCTTCACCAGGCAAAAGGAATTTTGGATCTGACTAAACGGAGGGAGACTGCTTTAACACAGAGCTGGCCATAGGCAAATCCACAAAGATGGGTTTCCCCCTCTCCTCCTTAGGCTCCATGCCTTCTCTCTCCTCAGTACTGGCATTCTAGATCCTGTTCATTTGAAAGGTACATAACCTTCTGTCATAACTGGTCCTTCCTGAGCCTCATCCCTAGGGCCTTGCAGGCCAGCAGATGAAAAGAAGACATAATTCAGGTCCCCAAAACACATGTGCTGCCTAGGAACAAGAGTTTACCCAAGTGATTTAAACAGTGGGATTTTCAGGGTGAGTTGGAAGGCAGGAGGGGTTTGTGGTTCATGCTGAAAGAGCTAAAGTACAAGCCACATCCTGCTTAAATAGAAGAGGCCATGCCAAGAAGCCACAGCCGTAGGTCTTGGGCTTCAGCATGGTCTCCTAAGAATTACTCTCGAGGCATGGCCAATTTCACTTCCTGCCAGGCCACAGGACGGCATAATGCCCACTGACCTCACTGCCTCCTGCTACCCTACCATTCTGACAAAAGCCACCAAAAAGCGTGCTATTCCAATTCTCTAGCCAGAGATGACTGTAGCAGGAATCACCTCGGAGCTGGCACTGCCTAGCCTGGACACTCCATCATCAGAGTCCAGTGAGATCCTGCTGTGTTGGGGCAGCTGAAAGTGAGAGACAGGCGGAGGGGCCGTGGGAGTCACCACACAGAATGTGGGCTGGTCCCTTGCGCTGTCTCAGGTCCTGACTTCTTTCCAGTTCTAATCCATATGCATCCTTATTTGATGCTCCCTGTGTCACCTGACCCTTACAATAAAAAGAACCACAGTGGGGAGGAGCAGATGGGCTCTCCAGGAAAGGGAGGCAGCAGTACACCAGTGAGTGTGCTGTGCTGGCGAGGGAAGGGCTGTGCAGTGGAAGGAGCTTGTGAGGCTGGGACACCAGGACACCAGGCTTGCTGGCTTACCCCTGGGCTGTCCATCACAGGCCACCTGTGCCATTCAGCACTTGGAATGCTCCTCCTGTGACTGATGGCCTGGATTTCCAATTTAATTTAATTAAAATTTTAAAGCTGAGACGATTCAGTTGTTGGAAAAATTTTAAGTCTGTTTCAAATAGGTTGGGTATGCGAATCTATTTCACTGAATTGTAAGTTTTATAAAATCTGAATAGAGATTAAATATTTCCAGTGAAAATTTGGTATTGGAATTGAGATGTGCTCTAAGTGTAAGAAAAAAACAATGCAAAATATCTCATTAATACTTTTTTATATTACCTGTTGAAATTATAGTGTTTTGGATATATTGTGCTAAATTAAGAATGTATTATTAAAATTAATCTCTGGCCAGGAACGGAGGCTCACGCCTGTAATCCCAGCACTTTGAGAGGCCGAGGTGGGCAGATTACTTGAGATCTGGAGTTCAAGACCAGCCTGGTCAACATGGTGAAACCCCGTTTCCAGTAAAAATACAAAAAAAATTAGTTAGGCAGAGTGATGCATGCCTGTAATCCCAGCTACTCGGGAGGCTGAGGTGGGAGAATCACTTGAACCTGGGAGTTGCAGGTTGCAGTGAGCCGAGATTGCGCCACTGCACTACAGCCTGGGCGACAGAGCGAGACTCCATCTCAAGATAGATAGATAGATAAATAAATTAATTAATTAATCTCATTTGTTTCTTTTTATGTTTTTTAATATAACTATTAAAAAACTTAAAATTATATATGTGGCTTACATAATATTTCTGCTAGACAGCACTCATTTAAGTTTCATCTAGGGGAAAAAAAACAGGGAACAAACTGCTGTCATTTGAGCAGAACTATGACATGATTAAAGGAATGATTTAAGAAATATGAACCTAGCAATCATGTGCAAGAGGCAGGGAGAAAGATTTGCAGGAAATCAGGCAAGATATACTGATGGTCAAGTCCAGGCTGACGGCACAGAGGGAAGCAGAGGGGGAGGAGGAGATGGGTGTGAAAGTGGAATGACAAAGGAAGGAATACACAGGACTTAGGGACAGTTTGGCACAGGGATATAAAAGGAAACAGGCAAGACTGTTCTACTTCAGTCCTTAAGGAATCCACCTTTTTCTTAGCCTTTTTTTTTTTTTTTTTGAGATGGAGTTTCGCTCTGTTGTCCAGGCTGGGTGCAATGGCACGATCTCAGCTCACTGCAACTTCCGCTTCTGGAACTTCCAGGTTCAGGCGATTTCCAGCTAATATTTGTATTTTTTAGTAGACACGGGGTTTCACCATGTTGGCCAGGCTGGTCTCGAACTCCTGACCTGAAGTGATTTGCCCATCTTGGCCTCCCGAAGTGCTAGGATTACAGGCATCAGCCACTACGCCCCGCCATTCTTAGTCTTTTCTGAGTCTGGGCTCTATAATCAAAGAGAAAGTCATTCGGATATGCAAAGAGACCAAGATTCAGACGATTAAACCCAGCAATTGTCTTTTCCCAAGAAGTACAGCTGAGCTCCAGCCAGTCTGTCCCAGGAGGGGTGGACACGGTTCAACCACACCTAATAATAACAGAGAACATTCATTAAACACTCAGGTGCCAGGTACTGCTTTAAGCGCCTCCCGTGTTATTTCCTCATTTATTTCTTCCTACAATGCTATGAGGTAGGTAAAAAAGAACGACCTAACACTATTTAAACTCAGGGGGGTAGAACGTAGCAATTAACATTTCATTCTCATGGCAACAGAGGGGGATGCGATGGAAAGGTGGAAAGTGGGAGAGGTTATTATTCAGTAACATGCACTGTGATTTTCCATCACCAGCCTGGAGGTAGACACAGGTTATCCAATCTAGACTCTACAAGTACAGTGCAGCACTGCAGAGCAGAGGAAGGCCAGGCCAAGACAGACTGACAAAATTACATGCCAGGCTCTGTGCTAAAGCCTTAAACAGCATCTCAGATAATCTTCATAACAAACCTCTGAGCCTGGCATTGCTCATTTTAGAAAAGAGAAGATGGTAGCTGGGCGTGGTGGCTCACTTCTGTAATCCCAGCATTGCAGGAGGCCAAGGCAGGAGGACTGCTTGAGGCCAAGAGTTTGAGACCAGCCTCAAGGACCAGTGAGAGACCTTGTCTCTCCAAAAAATATAATAAAACATTAGCTGAGTATGCTGGTATGCACCTGTAGTCCCAGCTACTCAGGAGGCTGAGGCTGGAGGGTTGCTTGAGACCAGGAGTTCGAGGCTACAGTAAGCCATGATCGCAGCACTGTACTCCAGCCTGGAAGGCAGAGCAAGACTCTGTCTCAATAAAAAATAAATAAATAATTTTTAAAAAGGAGATGGAAATTCAGTGAGCCTAAGTGACTTGCCCAAGGTCAGACAAAGGCAGTGGGCTTCTAAAGTAGGGACAATGTGGCCAGTATTTGAGAAAATGAAGGCTCCACCTAGGATGATTCAGGAGCCAGGCAAATTCCCTGGTAGGAGAATGCAAAAAACAATCAACGATTCATTATCTTTTCCTACCAGGAGAAGGGCGAAGGGTCAGGACCATCTAAAACCACTGGTGGCCAGGCGCAGTGGCTCACGCCTATAATCCCAGCACTTTGGGAGGCCGAAGTGGGTGGATTGCCTGAGGTCAGGAATTGGAGACCAGCCTGGCCAATATGGTGAGAAACCTGTCTCTACTAAAAATCCAAAAAAAAAAAAAAAAAAACCTCGTGGTATTACCTAAGTTCAGGCAGGGCCAGGGTGAATGCCTAGTACAGTGCTTGGCATACAGTCAGTGCCAAGAAATATGCAGTCAATCCTTGTTACTCACAATTCCATATTTGTAAATTTGCCTCCTCACTAAAATTTATTTGTAACCTCAAAATGAATACTGGCAGTGTTTTTTGTTTTTTTGTTTGTTTGTTTTTTGAGACGGAGTCTTGCTCTGTCACCCAGGCTGGAGTGCAGTGGCGTGATCTTGGCTCACTGCAAGCTCCGCCTCCCAGGTTCACGCCATTCTCCTGCCTCAGCCTCCCGAGTAGCTGGGACTACAGGCATCCGCCACCACGCCTGGCTAATTTTTTGTATTTTAGTAGAGACGGGGTTTCACCGTGTTAGCCAGGATGGTCTTGATCTCCTGACCTTGTGATCCACCTACCTCGGCCTCCCAAAGTGCTGGGATTACAGGTGTGAGCCACCGCGCCCAGCCTGTTTTGTTTTGATTGAGACAGAGTGTTGCTGTCACCCTGCTGAAGTATAGTGGTGTGATCTTGGCTCCCTTCAACCTTCACCCCCTGGGTTCAAGCGATTCTTGTGCCTCAGCCTCCCAAAAGGCTAGGATTACAGGCACATGCCACCATACCCAGCTAATTTTTGTATTTTTAGTAGAGAAGGGGTTTCATCATGTTGGCCAGGCTTGTCTTGAACTTCTGGCTCAAGGGATCCACCTGCCTCGGTGTCCCAAAGTGCTGGGATTACAGGCGTGAAACACCGCGCTTGGCCCACAGTGCTTTTGGGGTCATTAGTGGACACGTCCACAACAGCAAAAGGCGGAGTCACCTACCATGTACATTCCCAGCTGAGGTCAAGCAAGGTGACACTGAGCCTTCCTGTTTCGTCCTTTAAACGAGGGTCATAGTGGTCTATTTAGTGCCATGTTTATGCTTTAAGTTGGTGATTTTACCGTTGAAAATGGTCCCCAAGTGTAGTGCTGAAGTGTTCTCTAGCATTTCTAAGCATGAGAAGGCTGTGATGTGTCTTATGGAGAAAATACACGTTGTGTGATTAGCTTTGTTTAAGACGTGAGTCACAGTACCATTGTCGGCCCTGTTGGATCATTCAATGTTAATGATCAACAATATATACTAACATGTCTTTAAACAGAAATACACGGAAAACGAGGTTATGTACTGATCAGTTGACAAAAATGTTGTGACAGAGGCCCACAGCAACCGAATCCCGTATTTCCCCGAGGAGCGATGGTTTGGTATGTGCTAATTCAATGTCTGCAGTAACTTTATAGAACATAACTACCATGGTTAATGAGAATCAGCTGTAAATGTGGAATGGCAGGAGGACCCTTCTTACTGAGCTAACTTTTAATAACAAGAGTCCCCGCCAGCTGGCAAGAAAGCTGCTTGTCCAATTTAAAAATAGCTTGGTAAATCCACAAAGAGTGCCAGATAAATTCTGGAGCAAGTCCAGAATTTATTGTTGTAGACTGCAAAGAAGCATCTCTTCAAGTAGCTCCGCTGCGCTATCCAATACAAACAACAAAAATACATCACAAAACAGTTCATTTTGTTACATATACATATGTATTTTTATAGGTATATTACATAGAAAAAAGGTCTAGAATGACATACAAAATGTTAACAGTATTATCTCTGAAAGCTCTTTTCCCTGACAAAATGCTGAAAGACATATAGAAGAAAGCAACAAGGATAAATATGCAAGAAAACAACATACTATCTTAAGTCCCATTGCCACTAAGTGGCTACTGAATACCTAAAAAGTGGCTAACTCAAATTGAAATGTACTAGAAGTGGGGGTTTCAAAGAGGGAGTACGAAAAGAAGGTACAATGTCTCAAGAACCTTTTTTCATTAATAATTTTGTATAAATAATTACATGTTGAAATATTTTGATATCTTAGGTTAAATAAAACATTATTAAAATAATTTTTTTTTGGGAGACAGAGTCTTACGCTGTCACCCAGGCTGGAGTGCAGTGGCATAATCTCGGCTCACTGCAACCTCCGCCTCCCGGGTTCAAGTGATTCTCCTGCCTCAGCCTCCTGAGTAGCTGGGACTACAGGTGCTCACCATCACTCCTGCTGATTTTTGTATTTTTAATAGAGACAGGGTTTTACCATGTTGGCCAGGCTAGTCTCGAACTTCTGATCTCAAGTGATCCGGCCACCTCAGCCTCCCAAAGTGTGAGGATCACAGGCAGGAGCCACCGTGCCCAGCCAAAATTAATTTTACCTATTTCTTTTTACTTCTTAAATGTGGCTACTAGAAAAATTTTAAATTACATATGTGGCTCACGTCATATTTCTACTGGAGCTGGATTCCTAGTGGAACACTGAACTCAAATCTGAAGTAGGCTTTTGTCTCTCATTTTCAGGGTAACAGGGCAAAAATCACAACAAAACCAACCAACCAAACAAACAAAAAGGATGGTATCTGTGGCACAGAGTTCTTTATCCAGCTAAAGAACTGCATTTGCCATTAGTGGCAAATGACTCAATTTTGGCTTAAGAGATGTAATTGGAAGTGTTGTGTGTGACTCCCAGGAAGTCTCCTTAAATTGGAGGTGGCTTGTACATCTCTTTTCCCCCTGTCCTCAAATCCTGTTGCCTGGAACATGGATACAATGGCTGATGCTCTTGAGTCATCGCAGACAAGGAGTTTGAAGGTCACAGCATAGACATGGCAGGGTGGTAAGCCAGAAAGATTCTTGACTTACCTCCAAATTTCTTCTACTGGAGAAAGAAATAACTTTCTATCTTGTTTACGCTAGTGTTATATTGGGATTTTCCATTATACACAGTGATTGGAAACTGACCTTTGAATTATTCTGGAAGGAGTCTATCAGCAGAGAGAGCTTCTTCTGCAGTTCTTGTAAGTTTCTTGAGATAGTCCGGAGCTCCTCTTTTGCCATTCTGAAGCTCACTTCAATCTCTCTGGGGATGAATTCTCCTACCAGTAAATTCTCCAGCCCACGGTCCAATGTCTCATGTCGTCCTGTCTCTTGCTGTTACCAGAGGAAACAAAAGCCGTTAGTGGTCTTCATCCAACTGGTTCCACGAGAGCTTCTACCATCCTCACACCTTGATGGCGGGCATGCAGATGGAGGGTAACCTGGCAATATTCACAACAATTTCAGATTGCACACACTTCAATCCAGGAATTTATCTTCCAGGAACATGATGGAAATAATCCAACAGGTATCTCAAAATGTACTAAAAGGCCATGCATTTCCTCCCTGTTTATAACATGTAATGACCAGCAAAACATTGGAAAGGAGCTAACTGTATTTCCATTAGGAGAAAATGGGTTAAATAATTATAAATTCAGTCATTAAAATGATAGCGTGACTGTTTCGTGATGTGAAAAGATGTTTATGATACTTTAAAAAAAGATAAAATGTTAACAGTATTATCTCTGACAGCTTATGTTTATTTTTTAGCTTGACAAAATGCTGAAAATACACAGAAAGCAAGAAAGCTGAATACACTATTTCAAATCTCATTTCCTTTTATTTTCCCTCGAAAGCTTTCCTTGTACAACGACAGCCTTGGCCTATTTCTCTTCTTTATTACTGTGCAGGTTGGCTCCCAATTCCATCACTCCATACATCATCATCTATTTACTTGCAGGTAAGTCTATCCCCACTTAGGAGAGCTGCGCCTTGGGGGCAGACAATAATTATACCCTAACTAAACTGCTTGGAATTTTGAGGGGGTGTCCCAATCTCACACAATTTTACTTATTTTAATAAAGGCAATTGGTTAAATTGGATATATTTTTTAACCCTTGTTGAGTTTTCAAATATAAAAAAAAAATCATTCTTATTTTATATTTCCCAGAACTGGCTGGACACAGATATGTTTTCCATTTCTCCTTTTAAACTGACCTCCTGACCTACAGTACAAATGCTTAAAAGATTCTGTCCACGTGGCCAAAATTAATTGAGAGATCACCATGTTTATTTATCACATTGAATATCCCACGTGCTAACTGCATTAGTTACAGGGGGTAATTTTATTTACTACTAAGCTGTACAGGGTCTCCTATATAAATTAAAGTGCATTTTAATCATCCCAGCTAGACATTCTCTGCTACTTTCCTTGTGTAAAACAAGAAACTCTTTGGAAGCGGAAGTTGAGGAGGGGACTAATCCCACGACCCCACATTCTCTCTCTGAAGCTGCCTCTGGCGTACATCTTGAACTCGGGATGTTCCCAGAACTCAGTTGGCGTAATCTCATCTCTGCAGCAAGCTGAAACAAGCCCAGTTCCCCCTACAGGTCTCATTTGGTCTGGGAGCCTCAAGTGCCACCCAGACCGGTTTGGGGAGTCCGATGGGAGAGTGTGTGGGGAGAATGCCATCGGCCACAGCTTTCAAATGCGTCTACCTGGCCACCAATTCCCAGACCCCCTGGTCACTCACTCCTCGGAGGGGCCTCCCCAGCCACAGAGGTGTCTCCCGAGAAGGGAAAGCGTGGACCCGGCGCGGCCAAGGAGTGCCCCGCCTTCTTCACGCCTGGGGGACTGGGCCAGGCCAACACCAGCCAACCCTCTCCCCTTCCAAGGCTCCAAATAAATCTCCTGGCTCTCCCACCCCCGAATCTCCAGGAGCAAACGGCTACCTCGAAAGTTCCATCTGGGAGGAGGGGTCACATCTCTGGTTGGGGGATGGGAGCTGCAGGGCGCCTCGAGCTTACGCTGGCCGCCCCTCCCTATCTGGGCTCAGCCTTTCAGCCTTCAAAAGTCAGGGAGACCCAAGGAGAGGAGGAAAGGAGTGAAGCGCAGGTGGAGAGGGGTTCCGCGTCCCAGAAGGCACAGAGGCTGAATAATGGGAACTCAGAGGGGCGTCGAGTACTTTGTTATTAATTTGGGGGTAGAGAAGCCCCCTTTGATACTTGCAGATCTCTCTGCAGTGACGGGGAAGGGGACCTGGGTGGAGAAGAGGGGCTGGATGGTGAGGAAGGCGCCCGTTTTCAATAATCCTTGGGAGGTTTGCCTCGACGTCTTCCCCAGGTTCCCCAGAAAGGGGCACAGTCTCGGTGTGTGGTGGTGCTAGCTACCATTTTACCTAATCTAGTAGTGTGTGTGTGTTGGGGGGTGGCGGGGTGAGTGTGCTTTCAGGGGTGGGGAGGAATCGTGTCTCCTCGTGCGCTCCCAGCCCCGTCCCGGTGACTCACAGGCAGGAGACACCCCTTATACTAATCCCGGGGCAGAAAGCTACGGGGCGTGGGACCCCGATTGCGCGCTCACGCCGTCGCCTCCGCGCTCCTCCGCTGTCCACGCCCGGCGAGGGGGGGGTCTAGCCACCCGGGGCACCCAGACCACCACCCCCAAGCTCCGAGCTCTCACCTGCTCCCGGCGGCCGAGCAGCCCCCACCGCGTTTGCAGGCGGAGCGAAGAGAGGCAGGAGGAGGAGCAAGAGAAGGAAGGAAAGAGCGTCCCGGGAGGGAAGCCAGAGCCGCCTGCCTCCGCCCCTTGGCCCGGGCACCGCCCCTCGGCTCTGCTCTGCTGGGCTCGCCCCGCCCGTGGCCGGAAGGATCCGGCAAAAGCGCGCCAAGGCCCCGCGCCCAGGCCTTTGCCAAGCGCGCTCCTTCCCACTGGCTTTCGGAACCACTGGGGACAAGCCCGAAGAGGTTGACAGATGAGGAAACTGAGGCTCAGAGAGTGTCCCTTCCCACACGACTGGCTTGGAGTGAGAAAGTTCAGACCACCTTCAAGACAGGCCGACTGGCAGCGGAGAACGAGTTTTCCAGCGGTCTCAGGGTTTCCCCTCCGGTATCCCTAAAACCAGCTGCTCTGGAACGTCTCTGGAGCTCAAGACACACGAGATGAAGTATCACCCTGACTGGAAGTTTTTAACCAAGACACACGAGATGAAGTATCACCCTGACTGGAAGTTTTTAACCATGACTCCTCAAATGCAAATGTCATAAGCCAGTGAGATCCTTTCAGATGGATTAGATCTCCATTTTACACATGAGAAAGTCCAGGCTGAGAGAGACAAGGTAAATCAACCCCAATTCCTCAGTTTGCAAGGATCCAAGTCGGAGCAGGAACCCGTGTGTCCCCTGACCCCAAATCTGCCCCATAGAGTAAGGTTTCTGAATATTATGCAATTGACATTTGGGGCGGGATAATTCTGTGTTTCTGAGCTGTGGATTGTAGAATGTTTAGCAACATCCTGGCTTCTACCCATTAGATGCCAGTTACAAGGCCCCCGCACCCCCAACCTCCAGCTGTGTCTCAAAATATTGCCAAATGTCCCCTGGGGCGTTACAAGACCCCTGCCCCCCCCAACCTCCAGTTGTGTCTCAAAATATTGCCAAATGTCCCCTGGGAGGTCCCATCATCCCGAGTTGAGAACCACTGCTGTAGAGCATGATGGCAACTTACTGTGTCATGGCTTCAACCATAATTTAGGGAGAGGGATAAGCCCAACCCTTGATCTGCTGTTGCACAGTTCTCAGCCACTTTCTAGACGGGGACCTGTGTTAACCGACCTGTGGCCATAGCAACTTGGAGAATAAGTCTTTAGATAACAAAAAGCTGCAGGGCGCGGTGGCTCACGCCTGTAATCCCGGCACTTTGGGAGTGAGGTGGGTGGATCACTTGAGGCCAGGAGTTCCAGACCAGCCTGGCCAACATGGTGAAACCCCCCATCTCTACTAAAAATACAAAAACTACCCGGGCGTGGTGGTGCACACCTGTAATCCCAGCTACTCGGGAGGCTGAGGCAGAAGAATCACTTGAACCCAGGAAGTAGAACTTGCAGTGACACTGCACTCTAACTGGGCAACAGAGTGAGACCCTGTCTCAAAAAAAAAAAAAAAAGCAGTCACGGGGTTGTAGTGAGGACTGGTACAATAGTGGCTGTCGAGGACTTAGCACCTATTGAGGCACAGAGTAGGGGCTCAAAAATATTTGCTGGTATTATTACATCTACCACCTAATGTTTCTGGAAATAATCAGGCTAATGGATAGAGAAATAGCTTGGGGTGATGATTGGTGATGATGATGATGATGATGATGATGATGATAAACCACGGAATCCTGCTGTAATTCTTCCACAATAGCAGAAAAGAAGAGCTAATAGTGGGGATAGGACAGACAAGAGTCCCTAAATTCTTAAGTTTTCGCCAATCTTGTCTGGCGTCATGCACTTTGTTCAGCTGCAAAATGCTGGGTTCCCCACCCAGGAAAAGATAGTTTTTTGTGGGGTGTGTGTGTGTTTCCTTAGATTAAAGCCCTGCAATCATCATTCCCTGAATGGATGTTGCTTTGGAAAGCTGAGTTGGGGTTTCCACTGGGATTTTTGTTTAAGGGCGCCATCTAGGGGCGCCTCTGTGACTCTTCGAATTCCTCCCACCTCTGGCAGTTTTGGCTGGGCCAGCAGTTTTGCTTGTCTTTGTGTGGTAGCAGCTTCATCCACCACATCATGTATTCCTCCAGAGCTGGGATCCCAGAATCTCTCCATAGCATCAGGACTTAGCGCTCAAGGAACATACAGTGGTTGGGAAAAAAAATCCACGTGCAGCCTCTCCCATGCTGTCCGGATTACTTGCTGCAATGGACTGAATGTTTGTTCCTTTAAAATCCAGATGTTGAAATCCTAACCCGCGGTGTGATGGGATTAGGCATGGGGCCTTTGGGAGGTGATTAGGTCATGAAGGTGAAGCCCTCCTAAATGGGATTAGTGCCCTTATAAAAGAGATCCCAGTGGCTCACACTTATAATCCCAACACTTTGGGAGGCTGAGGTGGATGGATTGCTTGAGTCCAGGAGTTCGAGACCAGCCTGGGCAACATGGCAAAAACCCTTCTCTACTAAAAATACAAAAGTTAGCCAGGCATGGTGGCACACGCCTGTAGTCCCAGCTACGTGGGAGGCTGAGGCAGGAGGATTTCCTGAGCCCAGGCAGTGGAGGCTGCAGTGAGCTGAGATTACATCACTGCACTCCAGCCTGGGCAACAAAGTGAGACCCTGGCTCATTAAAATAAAATAAAATAAATAACATAACATAAAATATAAAATAAATCCCAGAGAGCTCTCTTCCCCTCTTTCCACTATGTAAGGATACAATGAGAAGTTGGCAGCGGCAACATGGAAGGGGGTCTTCATTGGAACCAGACCACCCTGGCACCCTGGTCGTGAACTTCCAGCCATCAGAGCAGTGAGAAATAAATGTCTATTGTTTATAAGCCACCCAGACTTTGGTACTTTGCTATTGTAGCCTCCAAGGATTGAAACTGTTGCTCTGCTTAAACAACTATTTTAGGTGTCAGGAATGAGCTGCCAGGAACACCAGCCTCTGAATAAGAAATGTGTGAAAACTTTCTAGCGACAGATTAAGACCCTAAACTGTTGATACCAAGAGATGGGGACAACTTGGAACCTCACTGACCTCTCCTCCCCATGTTGGCAGATTTGGCAAATAAAAACACAGGACACTCAATTAAATCTGAATTTCAGGTAAATACGGGTAACTTTTTAGTACAAGTACAGCCCATGTATTGAATGGGACATGCTTACACTAAAACATTCCTTTTTTTTTTCTTTTTTTTTTTTTGAGACAGAGTCTTGCTCTGTCTCCTAGGCTGGAGTGCAGTGTGGCACTATCTCAGCTCACTGCAACCAGTATAGGCGTGTGCTGCCACGCCCGGCTAATTTTTGTATTTCTAGTAGAGAAAGGGTTTCATTATGCTGGTCAGGCTGGTCTCAAACTCCTGACCTTATGATCCGCCTGCCTCAGCCTTCCAAAGTGTTGGGATTACAGGCGTGAACCACTGCTCCCGGCCCTAAAACATTCTTTTACCTAAAAAGTTGTTTGTTTGAAATTCTAATTTAACTGGATACCTTGTGTTTTGTCTGGCAGCCCTGTGCATTTGGAGTTGAGAAGATTGAGAAACAAGGCCGGGCATGGTGGCTCATACCTGAAATCCCAGCACTTTGGGAGGCTAAGGCAGGCAGATCACTTGAGGTCAGGGGTTCGAGACCAGGCAAAACCCCATCTCTACTAAAAATACAAAAATAAGCCGGGTGTGTTGGCACACACCTGGGGAGGCTGAGGCAAGAGAATCACTTGAACCCAGGAGATTGGAGGTTACAGTGAGCCGAGATCGTACCACTGCACTTCAGTCTGGGCGACAGAGCAAGACTCCATCCCCCCCAAAAAAAGAAAGAAAGACAAAGAAGATGGAGGATTGAGAAACTTGAAGCCTATATCCTTTCTTAAAAGTTATCCAACACGAAGTTGTCAAACAACAAACTATTCTGGTACAGGTGAGGCGGCCTGGGGGAAGTCGCTTTCATTCTCTTCGGCAGATACTTTATTTATTTTTCATCTTTCCTCAGATTACATGTAGGTTTTTGGTTGAAGCCATGGAACAAATTTCATAACCAGGTTCAAACTTTCCTGCTGACCTAGCTGTGTGACTGTGATCAAGTTAGTTTAATGTATCAGTTTCCTCAATCATGAAACTTGTGATAATACTGATATTTATATTCTAGGTTGTTGAGAAGATTCAAAGCCATGATGTCTACTAAGTGCTTAGCAGAGGTCCCAGGGGATAGTATATGCTCAGTAAGTGGAAGCCATTATTATTGTTTTGATAGTTTTAAACACTAGTAGACTTAAAGCACACTACATTTCAGATGGTGGCATGTCTCCTACTCACACATGGGCCATAGGGTCCATTGGCTCCACATTAGGTCTATTCTAATTTTTTTTTTTTTTTTTTTTTGGCAGAGTCTCGCTGTGTCATCCAGGCTGGAGTGCAATGGTGTGATCTCTGCTCACTGCAACCTCCGCCTCCTGTGTTCATGCAATTCTCCTGCCTCATCATCCCAAGAAGCTGAGATTACAGGTGCCCGCCACCATGCCCGGCTGATTTTTTGTATTTTTAGTAGAGACGGGGTTTTGTGTTGGTCAGGTTAGTCTCGACTCCTGACCTCAGGCGATCCACCTGCCTTGGCATCCCAAAGTGCTGGGATTAAAGGCATGAGCCACTGCGCCCGGCCCCATTCTAATTTTTCACATTGGATTACAGTTGCTGTTTTTGGTGTGACATGAGGTTTCACACCCCGTATAGGAGACCTGGTCATCTCCCCATTTCTGTCTAAACCAGAATCTCCAGCCGTCTCACTGTCTCATTGATTCCAAATGCTATTTGAAACTGTATGTATACTTTATGATAAAGAGCACAAATCTAAGAGATGGAGAAGCTCAGGGTTAGTTTGAAAGGCTGGAAAGCCCAGCTTTGAGGAAGGAGTGGGAAAAGGGGGAAAATGGAAGTACTTGGTGCTATGCAATGCTCTTCCTAGGAACTCGGGAGTGTTTGTGTTCTGGACAGGTAGTTTATGGAAAGAGGAGTGGACTCAGAGTCATCAGGACAGGTTTCAATTGTGTCAGTGCTACTTATGAGTCAAGCTGACTTAGGAAAGTTATGTACCTCTCAGTTTTTTTGTTTGTTTTTCTTTTCTTTTTTGTTTTTTTTTGTTTTTTTTTGAGATGGAGTTTCGCTCTTGTTGCTCAGGCTGGGGTGCAGTGGTGCGATCTGTGCTCACTGCAACCTCCCTCCCAGGTTCAAGTGATTCTTCTGCCTCAGCCTCCCAAGTAGCTGGGATTACAGATGCACCATCATGCCCGGCTAATTTTGTATTTTTAGTAGAGATGGGGTTTCACCATGTTGGTCAGGCTGGTCTCGAACTCCTGACCTCAAGTGATCCACCTGCCTCAGCCTCCCAGAGTGCTGGGACGACAGGCATGAGCCGCGACACCCGGCCCATATCTCTCAGTTTTTATTCCTTATCCTTAAAATAGGAATATCATGGTGTTTGGGGGGAAATTGAATGAAAAAAAAAAAAACAAGATATGCAAGCATGGCACCCCAAAAAACTCATTAAGTCTAACTTGGTTTTGAGAGAACTTCACAGTGACCATGGAACATGTGCTTTTACTATTTGGATGGCAGCTAATATTGTTACTTTTGAGTATGTGCACATGTATTTCTGTGTTTATCGTAATATTAGTGTTAGCCACAACATTTATAGAGCATCCACTGTATCGGGTGATCGAACTATCCCAGTTTGCCCGGGACTGAGATGGCTTGCAGGATGCAGGATTTAGTGTTAAAACGGGGAAAAACTGGGAAAATATCAGTTATCCTTCTAGTATATGCAAATCGCTCTGTACACGTTATCCCGTTAACCCTTCAAAGCAACCCTATGAAGTAGGGACTCACATAATTGCCATTTTACAGACAGAAAGGACACTTGGAGAGATTAAGCAACTTGCCAAACCACACAGCTAATTAATGAGAAGAGTAGAATCTGAAGTCTGACCTGTCCAACTGTAGATCCCAAGAAATTAACCACCATACTCTGTGCTTTTTGACGTCTCCAAAGGTCTTTTATTGCTGCTGCCTCTGTTATTCCTGGAACATTGCTAAATACCCTCCCATGTTCCCTTCGGTCACCAACACTTCCTGCTGCCCAGCTGGGCCTCCAGCAAAGGGAGACACCAGCTCATAGAGCTAGATCATGCCCAGTCTTGGATGTAGGCCCCTCCTTCCCTTAGCAACAGACGCTGAGACTTGGTTACTGTGCCCAGTGCCTGCATACAAGCACTGCCAGCGTTAGAGTCCAGGGAGGAGGAGGGAGAACAGTTCAGGCTGCCAGGATGTTGTTTGGAGGGGTGAGTCTCCCTCTTCTCTGTATTAATATGTAACTCTGCTTCAGTCTTTCCTCTGCAGTGAACTCAATGTGTTTCTGGAAAATTTCCAAGAGAGAAGCACTTGAGGGAAAGGAAGCGAGGCCACCGCTGGGGAAGTAGGAACCAGAGCTAAAAGCTCAGCAGAAACACAGTGATGTCCCCTTATCTCTAGCTTCCCTTTCCCTCCTCTTCTACCAGGGAACTCCTCAGGGGGCCAAAGTCTATGACCTCAGAGAGGGAGCTGCATGAACAGAGCTTTCAGAACATCTGGAAAGTTCCATTGTTGATGTCATCCCCATTATGCTATAAGAAGTGTGAATTTCAGAGCAACTGGATAGGAGAGACACATCCCTGGAGAAGCTGAGAGCTCTTTGTTCATTTTTTAAAAATAGCTACAATTAGAGTGGACACCGTGGGTGACATGGATTGCTCATCTCAGAAGGTAGGTGTGAATTTTAAGACTTTTCTTGTTTTACCCATTTTTTTTTTTTTTTTTTTTTTGAGATAGAGTTTTGTTCTTTGTTGCCCAGGCTGGAGTGCAATGGCGTGATCTTGGCTCACTGCAACCTCCGCCTCCCGGGTTCGAGTGATTCTCCTGCCTCAGCCTCCCGAGTAGCTGGTATTACAGGCATGCGCCACCACACCCGGCTAATTTTGTATTTTTAGTGGAGACGGGGTTTCTCCATGTTGGTCAGGCTGGTCTTAAACTCTCGACCTCAGGTGATCCGCCCGCCTCAGCCTCCCGGAGTGCTGGGATTACAGGCATGAACCACCACACCTGGCCGATCTACCTGTATTTTTAATGTGTTGGGAATATGTGAGAAGGGGGATATTTTGATCATAGGCAAATTGGCATGTTAGATGCCCTTGACTGAACAAGGGTATTCATCACATGTTTTTTGTTATCTCCTTTGAAATATCATTTTTGCTGAATTAGACTTTTGGAAATCTTTAAGTTTTGCTGTGAAAAATTCAGGAATAGACACCCGTTCTTCCTTTTCCTTCCTTTCCAAGTCCATTAGACCATATATTCCACCCATCAGTTTTGGACTGTGGCTGAACATCCGAATATTCCGGGGAGCATCTTAAAAACATAGAGTCTTGGTCCCCCACTCCTAGATTCTGATCCAGAAGATTTGGAGTGGGGCCCTGGAATCTATGATTTTATCTAAGACTGGAGTGATTCTGGTGTAGCAGGTCCTCAGACAAGCATTTGGAAACCGCCTTCATGAAGAACATGCATACAACATGTGTAATCAGCAATAAGCTGCCCAAAGTGACAGTTCTACCCAATCTAGTTCCTGAGTCTCTGTTGTATCTCTGTTGAATCACCACGTTGCCATACAGTGAAGTGCCCAGAGGAGCATTTTAAATTGAAACTTAATAAAACTAAAGTGGATTTAACTTAGTTATAAAGACAATAAAAAAGTTATAAAAACTTAGTTATAAAGACAATAACTAAGCCAATATGCTCTGAAGTGAAAGCTCCTTGAAATTTACCAAAGAGAAGATTTAAACATTAATTTCTTTTCTCTCTCTCTCTTTTTTTTTTTTTTTTTTTTTTTTGAGACAGTCTCTGTCACCCAGGCTGGAGTGCAGTGGCACGATCTTCACTCACTGAAGCCTCTGTTTCCTGGGTTCAAGTGATTCTCCTGCCTCAGCCTCCTGAGTAGCTGGAACTACAGGTGTGCGCCACCGCCTGGCTAATTTTTGTATTTTTGGTAGAGATGGGGTTTCTCCATGTTGGCCAGGCTGATCTCGAACTCCTGGCCTTAAGTGATCCACCCACCTCGGCCTCCCAAAGTGCTGGGATTATAGACATAAGCTACCACACCTAGCCAAGCATTCATATTTTTAACAAACAATTTTGCCTCGACCAGCTAGTTCTTATGAGAATCTCCATCTCCTCTTGAAGGTGCCACAGAGGGTTCTTAGCCAGGTATAGCCAAGAAAACTCTTTGCTCCGTTCCGCAATTGATGCCTAGATCTACTGATGTTGTGTGTGCCCCATGTGTTCCTTATCCACGGATTGGGATGCTTTCTGTTACCAGCGTACTTATGACTCTTTGTGTATTTGTTTTAGTCCGAGGCTATGACATAGCTCAGTTTAATTTGTTTCTACAGAGGTTCTCCTTCTTTCCATTGTGTTCTGCAAAATGCTCACGGTTTGCTTTCTTCATTATCCCAAGAACAGCGTATGTGTCAATTTGCATAATGCAGTAAGGAAGCTGAGGCAGGAGAATCGCTGGAACCTAGGGGGTGGAGGTTGCAGTTGCAGTGAGCCGAGATCGTGTCACTGCACTCCAGCCTGGGCGACACAGCGAAAACTTGGTCTCAAAAATAAATAAATAAATAAATAAATAAATAAATAAATAAATAAGTCACTGACTTAGAAGGCAAGCCAGCCAATTACATGGCTGGGACGTGTTACCGATCTTCTCTGCCTCATTTTCTTCAGCTAGAATGTGGTTATAAAAAAAAATCTCATAAGGTTGTACAGTACCTGGCACGTAATAGTTTGGAATAATGGTAGATATTATTGCTGCAGTTCTTGTTTTTCTGTTATTATTTAATGAGGTAGGTGCTTGAGGAGAGATAATGATGGTTAATTTGAGTCATCTGTAAGGGGTTGGGGGCAGGGGGGCAGCTAATAGCTGAGTCATATGCCCCTGCCTCATCCGCCCCTCATCAGTGATCTTGCATGTCATAATTTGCACAACCAAATAAATCACATTGATACAATGTTGGCTCATCTTATCTAGGAGTTAAGTCCAAAGTCATTGCCTAAGGTGAAAAATCACAGAGAGCCAAAATTGCCCTTGAAAATCCCTCAAACCACCTTTAAAGTGCTGAACAGCAGCACCTCTCGATAAGTCCAGGCCAACAGTTTTGCTTCCGGTGTTGGAACAAATTGCAGTTTCTCCATCACTAGCCCCAGGTGAAGTGGTTGTTTTGCATATAGGGGCTGAGTCTTCAGACAAAACCACATGTCATCTCATTCAATAATGCAGTCACTTTCATCTCTGCTCAGGAGAGGTGGAGGGGCACTTGGGATTTGAGAGTGACCATGGGAGCCACAAGTTTACCCTTACCTGAGGCTCGCTCCACAGTATGCACCCACTGGTTGGAATGGAGGACTCAACACCCACACTGTTGAAATAACACTTTTCCTTTTTGCAGGAAGCATAAAGAGTTGCTTATGTGTGTGTTAAATACACAGAAAATTCAGTGCCACTGCCTGTGTGAATTTCTCTTTGGAGTTTTGCACATGTGAAAATGCAAGAGTCCACCTGGTGGGGTGGCTCACGCCTGTAATCCCAGCACTTTGGGAGGTCGAAGTGGGTGGATCACCTGAGGTCAGGAGTTCGAGACCAGCCTGACCAATATGGTGAAACCCCATCTCTACTAAAAATATAAAAATTAGCCAGGCATGGTAGTGGGCACCCATCCAGCTTCTTGGGAGGCTGAGACGGGAGGATTGCTTGAATCCGGGAAGCAGAGGTTACAGTGAGCCAAGATTGTACCATTGCACTCTAGCCTGGGTGACAGAGTGAGTCTCAGAAAAAAAAAAAAAAAAAAGAAAATACAAGAGTCCATTTTTTTTTAAAGTCACCTCCTTTAATCATACCTGAGGGTAGGGTACTGGGGATGTCCTCAGAATTTGGACTCTTCCACGGGGGAAAAATATCCAAATTTGCTTGTAGAAGGGAATCCGAGGAGGAGACACTGAATGGTTAAAATATGAGGCAGGGGCCAGGCATGGTGGCTCATGCCTGTAATCCCAGCACTTTGGGAGGCTGAGGTGGGCATATCACTTGAGGCCAGTAGTTCAAGACCAGCCTGGCCAACATGGTGAAACCCCATCTCTACTAAAAATACAAAATTAGCTGGGTGTGGTGGCAGGCACCTGTAATCCCAGCTACTTGGGAGGCTGAGGGAGGAGAATCACTTGACCCCGGGAGGCAGAGGTTGCATTGAGCCGAGATAGTGCCACTGCTCTCCAGCCTGGGTGACAGAGCAAGACTCCATCTTGAAAAAAAAAAAAAAAGAGAAACAGGAGTGGAAGGGTTGGGGAGATGGTCACAGGATATAAAATTTCAGTTAGGTGGAATAAGTTCAAGAGATCTGTTGTACAGCATGGTGACTAATTAACAATATATTTTGTTCTTGAACAATGCTGTGAGAGTGGATGTATTCTCACTGCAAAGATAATAACCATACAAGGTAATGCATATGCTAATTAGATTTAGTCACTTTTTAATGTATATACACTTCAATACATCTCAGAGTGCAATCTCAGCCCACTGCAACCTCCGCCTCGCGGGTTCAAGCAATTCTTCTGTCTCAGCCTCCCAAGTAGCTGAGACTACAGGCACACGCCACCATGCCTGGCTAATTTTTGTATTTTTAGTAGAGATAGGATTTCACCATATTGGTCAGGCTGGTCTTGAACTCCTGATCTCAGGTCATCCACCCTCCCTGGCCTCCCAAACTGGTGGGATTACCAGTGTGAGCCACCGCACCTGGCCTTTATCTGTCAATTTTTAAATAAATGAAACATACATAATGGATGGGAGTGAGAGGGGTGTTTTACTCTGGACCTAAAACCTTTCCTGGGGACCTCTTTAGTCCTAACCAACTCAGAGGCTTGCAAATCTTCCCTAATTGCTAAAGGGTGGCTTTGTTCCCATGTCCCACAGATCGCCAAAAGTGACTCCATACATCACATGAGCCACTCCCAGGGGCAGCCAGAACTGCCCCCTCTGCCTGCTTCTGCTAATGAGGAACCGTCTGGGCTCTATCAGGTATGCACACCTGGCTGCCAGCTCTTCTGTTGAGGGTGAGAAGGTGAAGTGCTTTCCCCATTTCTCTCGGTATTTGGCAGGTACTCGTTGGGGGTGGGGAGTTAAACAGACCTGACAAGTGGGAATAGTAGCTTTGGTCGCGTTTGCCCCCAGAAGAGGCTGCAGAAGTGTGGGAGAGAGCTATGCCATTGTTCAAAGGTGAGTTAGAATCTGGCCATCCTCTGATCTGCTGTGTTATTTAAACTCTCTGAATTTCTGCATGTTTCATTGTAAAATGAAGGTAATTGTTCCTACCTTGTAGTCATGTCCATAAGGAATAAAGACCAGAGATGTCAATGACCTGCCTCACAGTTACTGGTGAATGCAAGCTATTATCCCTGACATCAGAATTCATGCTCATAATGGTCAGAGAAGTACAGTTGGTGTCTGTTCAGAAAGTCTTTCCACTGAATGTGCAGAAGGCAGAAACATAGCATAAGGCACTTGGAACTCTCATGAGCCTCAGTGTGAGCAGAACCCAGGCTCATGGAGAGATGTTCCTCGTTGCGTCTCACTCTGCACTTGTTCCCTCGTAGACGGTCATGTCACACAGCTTTTACCCGCCCTTGATGCAACGCACATCATGGACCTTGGCTGCACCCTTCAAAGAGCAGCATCACCACCGTGGACCCAGTGATTCCATCGCCAACAACTACTCCTTGATGGCCCAGGACCTAAAGCTGAAAGACCTGCTGAAGGTGTACCAGCCGGCCACCATCAACGTCCCTAGGGACAGGACCAGTCAGGGGCTGCCGTCATCAGGTACTTGTGGCAGTGTCATACCCTTGGGGCTTTGGAGGGAATTTTTATGTATTTATTTTAGATGGAGTCTCACTCTGTCGCCCAGGCTGGAGTGCAGTGGCACGATCTCGGCTCACTGCCACCTCCGCCTCCCGGGCCCAAGTGATTCTGCTGCCTCAGACTCCTGAGTAGCTGGGACTACAGGCCACACCTGGCTAATTTTTTTTCTTTTTTTGTATTTTTAGTAGAGACGGGGTTTCATTATGTTGGCCAGGCTGGTCTCAAACTGCTGACCCAAGGTGATCCACCCGCTCCAGCCTCCCAAAGTGCTGGGATTACAGGCATAAGCCACTGCACCCGGCCTGGAGTGAAATTTTTACTCCTGGGTTCTGATCCTGGCTCCCCTTTTGCTGAAGCTAACTTTGGAGAACTTTGTAAAGCCTCACTCTCCTCCTTATCTGTAGAGGAAATGATTGCAAATGGCTAACATTTATAGACAGTTCACATATACCAGACACTGTTCTATGTACTTGTGTTATTGTTTGCTGCATGATAAGTTGATAAGTTATTCCAAAACTCTGTGGCTTAAAAGGACCAGTATATATTATCTTACAATTTCAATGGGGGCAGGAATGTGGGCATGGCTGAATTTGTAGTGCTGGCTCAGAGCCCCTCACTGGCATGCAATCAAGGCATACACCAAGGCCACCGTCATCTAAAGGCAACTAGGGAAGGATCCTCTTCCAAACTCACTCATGTCATCAGGTCCTTGCTGGCTGTTGGCCATAGACACCAGTTTCTTGCCACATGGGTCTCTCCCTTAGAACAACTCACAACATGGCTTCTGGCTTCCCTTAGAGCAAGGGAGGGAGAGAGAAAGAGAGAGACAGCAAGAGAGAACCCATAGGCTTTTTTTGGAACTTAATCTTGGAAGTGACATCCTGTCACTTTTGCCACATTCTGTTTGTTAGGAGTCACTAGTTCTAGCCCATACTCAAGGGGAGAGGATTACACTACAAAGGGGTGTTACCAGGAGATGGGGATCATTGGGGGCTATCTTGGAAACTGCTTACCACAGCACCTTGTGTGTGTTAATTTAATTCCCACCAAGCATAGGTATATCGACATAAGTGTATCCTTTAGTAATTTTTGTTGGACGTATGTTGGCACTCTTGATCTGCTCTCTGTCTCAAACTCATTTTATATTTTCATTTTCTCTCTGTGCTACGTCTGGGTAAGTTTCTCAATTACATCTTCCAATTTATTAATTTTCTTTTCAACTCTATTCAGTCTTGAGTTTTTCATGTCTAATAAGAGTTTTTTGTTTAAATGACTATCTTTCCATTTCAAATTTTCTAATTACTTATGGTTTTCTACCTCCCTTCTCCAAATTCTGATTCCATTCTTACTGTCATAGCCCTTTCAATATCACTTGGATGATTTTTTTTCCAAGTGGTTCTTACCAGTGTTATTTGTGTATTACATGTACACCCACAGTCTCTAGGATGCTGCTTTTGCATGTTCCTGCTTTAAGGACATGTGGCAAATAGTACCCAAATGTTCAAGATCATGATACACAGAACCTTAAGTTTGCTGCTCTAATTGCTAATTTCATGGTCATTGTCTTAGTTCGTTTTGGGCTGCTATAGCAAAGTATCATAAACTGAGTGGCTTATAAACAACAGAAATAAATATGTTATGGTTCTGGAGACTGTAAAGTCCAAGATCAAGGTACTGACAGATTCAGAGTGTGATGAGGGTCCTCTTCCTGATTCATAGACATCTGTCTTCTCTATCTTCTTGCTGTGTGCTCACATGGGAGAAGGGGTGAGGGATCTTTTTGGTGTTTCTTTTATAAAGGCACAATCTCATTCATAAGATGGAGCCCTCATGACCTAATCATCTCCCAAGAGTCCCACCTGCTGAGACCAGCTCGGTCGGAGGGACCCTAACCCAGCGGCGCTGGAGGAATTAAAGACACACACACAGAAATATAGAGGTGTGAAGTGGGAAATCAGGGGTCTCACAGCCTTCAGAGCTGAGAGCCCCAGACAGAGATTTACCCACATATTTATTGAGAGCAAACCAGTCATTGGCATTGTTTCTATAGATATTAAATTAATTAAAAGTATCCCTTATGGGAAACGAAGGGATGGGCTGACTTAAAGGAATAGGTGGGGCTAGTTAACTGCAGCAGGAACATGCCCTTAAGGCACAGATCGCTCATGCCATTGTTTGTCGCCTAGGAATGCCTTTAAGCGGTTTTCCTCCCTGGGTGGGCCAGGTGTTCCTTGCCTCATTCCCATAAACCCACAACCTTCCAGCACTGGCGTTACAGCCGTTATGAACATGTTACAGTGCTGCAGAGATTTTGTTTATGGCCAGTCTTGGGGCCAGTTTATGGCCAGATTTTGGGGGGCTTGCTCCCAACACCCACTTCCAAATACCATCATGCTGGGGATTAAGTTTCAATATACAAAATTTCACAAGACATTAGCATTCGGTCTGTAGCAGTCTTTAATGATTTTCTTAGTCCAAAATTACTAATATCTGTGAGAACTAGTACTAATGCCTCCCAGGTTTCATTGTCCCAAAAATTCTCAGGCCAGCTAGAGTCTTTGAATATAAAGTAGAAAGATGCTTTCTTCAGAGCGGCACTGATGTCTGTTATTCATGTCCTTGCTTGAGTTGAGTTCTGCTTATTATTCATTAAAATACATTCGTACTTGGAGGATCTTAAAAATTTATTTTGGAGTAATATTGTTATTGCTGTATTATTTCCATTTTGTGAATCTATACCTCGATTGTTGAGTTTATTGAGAGGATCGCTTGCGCCCAGGAGTTGGAGGCCAGCCTGAGCAACATGACAAAACTCTGTCTCTACAAAAGATAGGAAAATTAGCTGGATGTGGTGGCATGCGCCAGTACTCCTAGCTACTCAGGAGGCTGAGGTGGGAGGTCCACCTGAGCCTGGGTGGTTGAGGTTGCAATGAGCTGAAATCATGCCACTGCACTCCAGGACAAGCAACAGAGCGAGACCCTGTCTCAAAAAAAAAAAAAAAAAGGATTTTTTGTATTATCGTTAGGTTTAGACTATTTTGAGAAGTTCAAAGATAGACACTTTAGCAAGTAATATCTAACTAAAGTTTAATAATATAGTTTTTGTATCACTTGTTGAATTAATTGTAGCTACCTTCTATTTATTGCAAATGATATTGCTTTTTCCACTTGCAATAAATATATACTTGTTTCTTATTTCTGATAATAAAATTTCTTTCAAAAATAAATGTACTAAGTTTATTTTATTTATTTATTTATTAAAATTTTTTGAGACGGAGTTTCACTCTCATTGCCCAGGCTGGAGTACAATGGTGTTGTCTCGGCTCACTGCAACCTCTGTCCCCTGGGTTCAAGCGATTCTCCTGCCTCAGCCTCCTGAGTAGCTGGGATTACAGGCACGCGCCACCACACCTGGCTAATTTTTGTATTTTTAGTAGAGACGGGGGGTTTCACATGTTGGTCAGGCTGGTCTCGAACTCCTGACCTCGTGATCTGCCTGCCTTGGCCTCCCAAAGTGCTGGGATTACAGGCATGAGCCACCGTGCCCAGCCTATTTTATTTTTAATTTAATTTTTTTTTTTTGAGATGGAGTCTCACTCTATCGCCCAGGCTGGAGTGCAGTGGCACAATCATGGCTCACGGCAACCTGCACCTCCTGGTTCAAGCAATTCTCCCTGCCTCAGCCTCCCAAGTAGCTGGCACTACAGGCAGTCGCCACGATGCCCGGCTATTTTTAATATTTTTGAGTAGAGATGGGGTTTTGCCATGTTGGCCAGGCTGGTCTTGAACTCCTGACCTCAGGTGATCCGCCCACCTCAGCCTCCCAAAGTACTGGGATTACAGGCGTGAACCACCGCGCCTGTCCAAATGTACTAAGTTTAAATGCCCAAGTCTACTTAAAGATAAATATTAAACAGTAATATAACAGGTGTTTAGAAAATAGAGTATACAATATTGGAGAATACATGAAACGAGCAGTTGTTAATTCTTGCCAAATGTATGGATGAATGGAAGATATGCACATCCCCACTCTACAATTGAGGAAGCTGAGGTCCGGAGTGACAAAGCCAGTTCTTCAGGGTCACACAGGTAATCAGTGATGCACATAGGACCTCAGCCCACATCTCCTGCCTCGTCACACCATACCATGTCCACTCCCCTTAGTGTGCTCCTGGACTGTTCCAAGAGTCATGCCCCTGTGGATGGAGAATGGCCCAAGGCCATTGCCTATCACTGATGTCTTTCTTCTCCATTCTTCCAGCAAATAAAAGCTCATCAGAGCCCATGAGGAAGAAAACAAAGTTTTCCTCCAGAAACAAAGAGGATTCCACTAGGTAAGATGTCACTGTGGGCACCAGAGAAGGCAGGACAGTGGGCTGAACGGAAGAAAGTTGTGGTCTCACTAAAGCCACACTCTGTTTCTTGGCTTCCAAGCATTCCCAGATAATCACATTTTGTCCACCAATCACCTTAATCAAAAAAAAATTTTTTTTTGAGACAGAGTCTTGCTCTGTTGTTCAGGCTGGAGTGCAGTGGCATGATCTCAGCTTGCTGCAACCTCCACCTCCCAGGTTCAAGCGATGCTCCTGGCTCAGCCTCCTGAGCAGCTGGGGTTTCAGGTGCGTGCCACCAGGACTGGCTAAGTTTTGTATTTTTAGTAGAGACGTGGTTTCACCATGTTGGCCAGGGTTTTTGAGATTGTAAACAAAATCAACTGAACAAAACCATGCTGAAATACCTATGAGGTATTCAGTCGTTACAGTCATCTTTGAAGTATACACACATGACATTAGATGACACAGAGGAGAGGGGCTTCTGTTGCAGAACCACACTCATCAGGCTAGGGAATGTAGGCAACACCACAGCACCTCTCCGGAGAACCAAACACCAAGGGCTGAGCTGTGTCTACTTTTCAGGATCAGCTTGGCCTTCAAGACGTCAGTCTTCTCACCCATGAAGAAGGAGGTAAAGCCATCTTTGACGTTCCCAGGAAGCAGACCAATGAGTCCAGAACAGCAGCTCCTTGTCATGTTACAGCAGGAGATGGAAATGGAAAGTAAAGAAAAGAAGCCCTCTGAATCGGACCTGGAGGTACGTTCTTGTTGCCCCCTTTCCCTCAGTTTGCTGAGGATTGCTCTTGGCATCTCAGTGATTCTAAATTCAGGGAGAACGGCAGAATCACCTGGGAAATGTTTGAAAAACACCAAAGTCTAGAAGCAAGACAGGCTACTGGAGAGGGCGCATGTTTGTGTGCTTGTGTGAGTGAGAGAGAGAGTGTGTGTGCATGTTCTCTGCCCTAGTAAGTGATGGAAATTGATACCTTGGGTCCTTTCAGGATATAAGTTGCAAAAATGGTGGCCCATAGGCTAGGAGTGCCAGATTTTGCAAGACAAAAAATGGAACACGTAGTTAAATTCAAATTTTAGGTAATGAATAACTTTTTAGTATAAGTATATCCCAAAGCATCCCATATTTTATCTGGGATCTCTATCATAGGCTGAATTTGGCCTGTAGATGTGTTTTAAGAATGAGGTGGCTGGGCATGGTGGCTTACACCTATAATCCCAGCACTTTGGGAGACCAAGGCAGGTAGATCACTTGAGGTCAGGAGTTCAAAACCAGCCCAGCCAACATACTGAAACCCCGTCTGTACTAAAAACAAAAAAAAAAAAAAAAAAAAAAAAAAAAGCCAGGCATGGTGGCAGGCACTGTATTTTCAGCTACTTAGGAGGCTGAGGCAGGAGAATCGCTTGAACCTGGGAGGTGGAGGTTGCAGTAAGCTGAGATTGAGCCACTGCACTCCACCCTGGGCAACAGAGCGAGACTCCATCTCAAAAAAAAAAAAAATGAGGTGGCTGGGCACGGTGGCTCATGCCTGTAATCCCAGCACTTTAGGAGGAGGAGTGGCAAGGATCACTTGAGCCCAGGATCTCAAGACCAGCCTGGGCAACATGGAGAAACCCAATCTCTACAAAAATTAGCTGGGCATGGTGCCATGCATCTGTGGTCCCAGCTACTTGGGAGGCTAAGGTGGGAGGATCACTTGTGCCTGGGATGCTGAGGCTGCAGTCAGCTATGATTGTGCCACTATACTCCAGTCTGGGCAGCAGAGTGAGACCTTGTCTCAAAAAAAGGTAGGGGGAGGGATTCACAACCCTTTCTGGGACAAGACAGCCTATCCCTCGGTCCCCTTCTCTGATACCTCAGGCATCCCGGCTATGATCATGCCACCACACTCCAGCCTGGGCAACAGAGCAAGACCCTATGTCAAAAAAAAAAAAAGAATGAGGAAAGTCTCACATAGGCTACATTTTCCAACTTCTCTTGAGAAAACTAAAATATTTGGTGCTAACCAGTTGCTACCTCCTTTAGATAAGAAATACACTCTTCAGTTCATCACAGTTCCCACCATTCCTTATTATTTTCTTCGGTCTAGACAACTTTCACTTATTAACATTACCTGCCTGGCTCTAGATAGATGTTGGAGTTTCCAACCAATCTTAAAAGAACAACAAAACTTTAGAGCAAATGTCTTGTGGATTTAGGGTGTATAATAAAATGATTAATAAAAACTCACAGTGACTATGTGCTGTTGGCAAAATTCCATGCTAAACCCTCTACCTACTTGACCCTACTTGAGACCTGGGTCCTATGGTTATCTCTATTGTCCAGTTGTGGAAAGTGGACTATAGACTGTTTAAGCAATGTGCCAAGGGCTACAGTGCAGGAGACAAAACTAGAACTTAAAGCATGTCTGGCTGATACTAAAGTCTCTGTAGTTTTTTGTTTTGTTTTGTTTTTTTTTTGAGAGGGAGTCTTGCTCTGTTGCCCAGGCTGGAGTGCAGTGGCGCAATCTCAGCTCACTACAACCTCTGGCTCCTGGGTTCAAGCGATTCTCCGGCCTCAGCCTCCCGAGTAGCTGGGATTACAGGTGTGTACCACCCCACCGGGCTAATTTTTGTATTTTTAGTAGAGATAGGGTTTCACCATGTTGGTCAGGCTGGTCTTGAACTCCTGACCTCAGGTGATCCACCCACCTCGGCCTCCCAAAGTGCTGGGATTACAGGCGGGAACCACCGTGCCCCGCCAGCAACCTCTTCTGATCTGAAACTTAAAAACAGACTTCAAGCCCTTTCCTGACACTCTGTGCTTCTCCTCTGTCTGAAATTAGTCATTCTCAGAGCCACTCAGCCATGCAGCAGCTCAGAGGCAAACCCTAAATATACAAAATTTCCTGAAGTCACTAGGTTCCACTGGCCATTTTTGTTTCATTTGTGTGTTTAGGTTGCTTTCGAAACTCAAAAGCCCTTGCTTGAATAAGAACTATCAGCTGGGTGCGGTGGCTCATGCATGTAATTCCAGCACTTTGGGAGGCTGAGGTGGGTGGATCACCTGGGGTCAGGAGTTCGAGACCAGCCTGGCCAACATGGTGAAACCCCGTCTCCACTAAAAATACAAAAATTAGCTGGGTGTGGTGGTGCACACCTGTAATTCCAGCTACTTGGGAGGCTGAGGCTGGAGAATCACTTGAACCCGGGGGGCGGAGGTTGCATTGAGCTGAGATTGCACCACTGCACTCCAGCCTGGGTGACAAAAGTGAAATTCTGTCTCAAAAAACAAACAAACAAAAAGAACCATCGTGGATCTTGGACTTTGGGGATATTTTTCCCCACTGACAGCTACAAGCTACGGGATCAAAGTGTTTTATAGTGGATCATTGCTGTTGAGGAGGGTGAACTATTTGAGGCCATTTTAGGAACTTGTCATTCCTCTTCTTTTTTTTGAGATGGAGTCTTGCTCTGTTGCCCAGGCTGGAGTGCAGTGGCACGATCTCGGCTTACTGCAACCTCTGCCTCCCGGGTTCCAGCAATCTTCCTGCCTCAGCCTCCCAAGTAGCTGGGACTATAGGCGTGGGCCACCATGCCCAGCTAATTTTTGTAGTTTTTAGTAGAGAGAGGGTTTCACCATATTGACCAGGCTGGTCTTGAACTCTTGACCTGGTAATCTGCCCACCTTCGCCTCCCAAAATGCTGGGATTATAGGTGTGAGCCACCGCACCTGGCCTGTCATTCATTTTCTTAAAGGTCACCAGATATGCCACCTCCATCCTTGGACTCTGCACTCACTCCACTGTTCCTATCTGGGTGGTATTTGACAAATCCTTCCTTATACCCCACTGACATCGCTCTGGTTTTGGTTGAATCCTCTGAAGTCTTGGGAAAAATTTGCCAGTGATCTCCTTGCCATGAGTGTGAAGCAACAGGCCCAGAATGCATGGTTATGGCAAGCGAAGGGTGCGGACGAATGCTGTGTGAATGGGGTCCCTTGGCAGCTGATGGGCAGAACAGGTGAGCCCATGATCCAATCATGACCATTTTCTTGCTGGTGGTTTGTTTATGGAAGAGATATAATTACTATCTGACCAATGGAATTCGCAAAGACATGATTGCCCCTGAGGAGGGTGAAGTGATGGTTCGGATTTCAAACCTGATTTCTAACACGCTGCTGACAAGTCCCTTCTTGGAGCCCCTGATGGTGGTCCTCGTGCAGGAGAAGGAGAATGACTATTACAGTAGCCTCATGAAAAGCATTGGTAAGGCTGGTGGGCATAAAGGGGGCTGGGGAGCTTCTATGTAGTAGATGTAGAGGGCACCTCCTTCTTTTTTATTTTTATTTTTGTAGAGACAGGGTCTTGCTTTGTTGCTCAAGCTGGTCTGGAACTCCTGGGCTCAAGCAATCCTTCCTCCTTAGACTCCCAAAGTGCTAGGATTACAGGCATGAGGCACCATGCCTGGCCTGGAAGGCACCTTCTTTCTTCTCACTTTGTCATTTGCCACCCTGGTTCCACTGGAAATACCCAAAACATAATTTAACTGTTAATTCAAATTCCCCCACCCCCCTACCATCACTGATGGCTACACCAGCACTTCACATATTCACGTGCATCCCCGTAATCTGCAGATCTTATTAAAATGCAGATTCTGACTCAGTAGATCTGAAACTGGGACCTGAGATTCTACATTTGTAAAGTTTAAACAATTTTTTTTTTTTTTTTTTTTTTTTAGTGACAGGGTCTCCCTATGTTGCCCAGGCTTGTCTTGAACATCCTGGACTCAAGAGATCCTCCTGCCTCCGTCTCCCAAAGTGCTGGGATTATAGGGATAAGCCATCACACCTGTCCAAGATTCTACACTTCTTCTTTTTTTTTGAGACAGTCTCACTCTATCGCCCAGGCTGAAGTGCAGTGGTGTGATCTTGGCTCACTGCCACTGCAGAGGTTGGTCAGGATTTCCAGACCAAACTGGGTAGACCCCTGGGTTCAAGCGATTCTCCTGCCTCAGCCTCCTGAATAGCTGGGATTGCAGGCACGCACCACCATTCCCAGCTAATTTTTGTATTTTTAATAGAGATGAGGTTTTGCCATGTTGGCCAGGCTGGTCTCGAATTCATGACCTCAAGTGATCCACCCACCTCAGCCTCTCAAAGTGCTGGGATTACAGGTATGAGCCACCGTGCCGGGCCTGCTACTTGTTCTTTATGACCCAGCACAAATGTTGCTACCTCTATGAAGCTTTCTACCAATCTTTCTTAGTATGTAAAACATTTGGTCTCTAAATTTCTAAGTGTCATGGATGGTATCATCCATGGTGGGTTTTTTGTGTGTGCATCTATTTTGGTGTCAGAAATCAATCAGTGACTAATGAGGTATCAGCAAATCTTATGTCATTGTCATGCATGATACTAGACATCCTACCAGGGCTCAACCCCAGATTCTAAGTGCTCCATACCGTGAAGTCACCCTCCTCCTTCCTGTAAAATACCCTCAGAAAGGAAACAAACACCAAGAGTGAAGCTTCCCCAGTTGAATTATACCCACGGGAATTACCCATGACCTTGCAAATGGACAGAGGCTTATTTACATTCTAAGAGTCGAAACTAAGGCCAGGTGTGCTAGCTCACGCCTATAATCCTAGCACTTTGGGAGGCTGAGGCGGGTGGATCACCTGAGGTCAGGATTTCAAGACCAACCTGGCCAACATGGCAAAATCCCGTCTCTACTAAAAATACAAAAAATTAGACAGGTGTGGTGGCGGGCACCTGTAATCCCAGCTACTTGGGAAGCCGCGGCAGGAGAATCGCTTGAACTCAGGAGGCAGAGGTGGAGGTTGCAGTGAGCTGAGATTGAACCATTGCGATCCAGCCTGGGCGACAGAGCGAGACTCTGTCTCAAAAAAAAAAAAAAAAAAAAAGAATTGACGCTAAGGTCAGGCATAGTAACTCACGCCTGTAATCCCAGCACTTTGGGAGGCTAAGGTGGGAGGATCACTTGAGCCCAGGGGTTTGAGACCAGCCTGGCCAACGTAGTGAGACCCCGTCTCTATATTAAAAACAAAACAAACAAAAATACGAGTTGAAGCCAAGAGCACAACCCTTACAGCTTAGTAACGAGGTGTTTGCCCTTTCCGGTTGTAGTTGATTACATCCTCATGGACCCAATGGAGAGAAAACGGCTCTTTATTGAGAGCATTCCCCGCTTGTTTCCTCAAAGAGTGATCCGGGCCCCTGTGCCCTGGCACAGTGTCTACAGGAATGCCAAGAAGTGGAACGAGGAGCATCTGCACACGGTGAACCCCATGATGTTCAGGCTGAAGGAACTGTGGTTTGCAGAGTAAGAAGTCCCTCCGTTTTTTTTCATTCCCTTTCTTTACCGCATCCATGCATAAGCAAGCCTATTCTGCTGTACACAGTGGGAGGAGCCCTGACAGTGCAGAGAAATGAAAGAAAAAAATCCTAGCCCAAACGTGCACGTGAACTCTAAGTGACACCTCTCCTTGCAGGCTTATGTGGCCCCCCTTTGTGTCCCCAGGGCACCCCGTGCCTATCTCTAAGCACTGGAGTATCCTGCTTAATTGCACAGAATTGGAGCCAGCCTGCTCAGGTCTAACTCCTAGCTCTGCTGCTTCACAGGCATATATGTGTGTATATATGCTTTCTTTATCTCTAAATTTGTGATAATGTTAATAAGTTTCCACTTCATAGGATTGATAAGAGGAATCAATAACTTACTACATCCAAAGCACTTAAAACAGTATCCAATATAACCTAAGCACCAGTAATTGTTAATTTGGCATTACCTCCATTACAACATCACCCTCAGTTTTGTTTTGTTTTGAGACAGAGTTTTGCTCTTCTTGCCCAGGCTGGAGTGCAGTGGCACGATTGTGGCTCACTGCAACCTCTGCTTCCTCGGTTCAAGTGATTCTCCTGCCTCAGCCTTCCAAGTAGCTGGAATTACAGGCATGCACCACCATGCCTGGCTAATTTTGTATTTTTAGTAGACACGGGGTTTCTCCATCTTGGTCAGGCTGGTCTCGAACTCCCGATACCAGGTGATCCACACGCCTTGGCCTCCCAAAATGCTAGGATTACAGGTATGAGCCACCGTGCCCAGCTCACCCTCAGTTATAATAGAATGTTTACGTATTTGTCTCCCTCTAGCCTGTGAGATGTATACAGGCTTGAGTTTTATTTCTTTTTGTTTGTTTGTTTTTGAGACAAATCTTACCTTGTCACCCAGGCTGGAGTGCAGTAGCACAATCTTGGTTCACTGCAACCTCCTGCTCCCAGGCTCAAGCAATCCTCCCACCACAGTCTCCCAAGTAGCTGGGACCACAGACACATACCACCACACCCAGCTAATTTTCTGTATTTTTTTTTATAGAGACGGGGTTTCACCTTGTTGCTTAGGCTGGTCTCAAACTACTGAGCTCTAGCAATCCGCCCACCTTGGTGCCCCAAAGTTCTGGGATTACAGGTGCAAGCCACCATGCCCAGACGGTCTTATTCCTTTATGTAACTCAGTGCCAGTGCAGGGCTGGCAAGCAGTGATCTCTGAGGTATTATTTATCAATGATTAAATTGGCGAAACTCTGTCTCCAAAAAAAAAAAAAATTGTAGGAGTCCAGATGAGGCAGAAGCCACCTTTTTTCACTCTTTCATTTTTTAAAAATGTGAGATATCCACATTCCATAAGATTCACCCTTTAAAAGTACACAATGCAATAGTTTTTAATATACTCACAAGTTTGTTTAATCCTCACCACTGTCTAATTCAAGAATATTATTATCCCCAAAAGAAACCCATTAGCAGTCACTCCCCATTCTCGCCTTCCCCCATTTCCTCCCAACCACTACTCGATTTTCTCTCTCTATGGATTTGCTTTTTCTGGACATTTCATAGAAGTGGAATCATGCAATATATGATCTTTTGTGTCTGGTGTCTTTCAGTGAACAATGTTTTCATCCTTCATCCACATTGAAGCTTGTTTTTTATGGCTTCCTTTTTATGGCTGCATACTAATCCATTGGATGGCTGTCTCACATTTGTTTTATCTGTGTATCAATTGCAGTGGCCCTGGAGGTGGAAGACTGTGGTATTTTTAGTGAGCCCTTCACGAAGGGGTACAAATCCTGGTGAGAGAATGAAGACACCGGAGTTCACTGAAAGGCCAGGTTAATGAAATGATGAGCTGCCCCCATCTGAGTTTTTAATTAGATAAATTAGAGGCAGATATGCTTACTTAACTTTGATTGGCCGAACTTATTAGCAGCTCATGTATTTTGTTTTGAGAGGATCTCTAGCTTTGAACATGTTCAGTCTTAAGGGAGCCCTGTGGCTTGGAGAACCTACTTGTTTTTCAAATCCTTAGTTTTCTTTTATTTTAAAAAGGAATGAGGGGGTGAAGTCAACCTAAGACAGAGCCCACCAGTGAAAAGAAATACCTGTATTCTCTTCTTTGAAATGAATTCAATTTTCTAAAGCCTTGGAGGTACCCGTCAGCAGTCAGGACACTGAGAAAGAATAAGTAATTTTCTAACTAGGTGAAGCATATAAAATAATAATTTATAGAATAGGATCTGAATTCTGGTTCTTGTTGTGTCTCTGATTAACAGTATAATTTGAAGAAAATTAATCCCTCTGTGACTCTGTTTGTTTCTCTCTCTCTTTCTATCTTTCTTTTAGACAGGGTTTTGCTCTGTCACCCAGGGTGCAGTGCAGTGGCGTGATTAGAGCTCACTGCAGCCTCAAACTCCTAGGCTCAAGGGATTGTCTTGCTTCAGCCTCCCAAGTAGCTGGGACCACAGGTGCACGCCACCATGCCTGACTAGTTTTTAAATTTTTTGTGGAAACAGGGTCTCTCTATGTTGCTTAGACTGGTCTTGAACTCCTGGCCTCAATAATATTTCCCGCCTCACCCTCCCAAAGTGCTGGGATTACAGGCGTGAGCCACTACCTAGTCTGACCCTATTTTCTACGTGCAAATGGGAATCATCATAGCAATACCTACCTCATGGAGCTGTTAGGTAATGAAAGTGCTTAGACTACTGCTTGGCACACAGTAGTTGCTCAATAAATGAACGTATCGCTTTAAGTGCAAGCGTGTTTACGAACTAAAAAAATAACATAGAAACTAGTGAGGAAGTCGGTCTTAGAGCTAGGTGAATTGCCAGAAACGTCATGCTAAGAAGATAACAGATAATCACATGTATGTGAGTTTACACTGATCATGTAGCAAAGATGGCAAATTGTTGAGCCTATAGCTTCACTGAGAAGAAAGGCTTTTTACCACTTGTTTTTCATGGTTCTCTGAGGAAGATTATGCTAGCAACAGAAACACAAAGTGAACTGAAATCATTTAGAAGAATTTTATGAACTGAACCAAAAAAATCAGCAATAAGAGCCTGGGCGTGGTGGCTCATGCGTGTAATCCCAGCACTTTGGGAGGCCGAGGCGGGCAGATCATTTGAGGTCAGGAGTTCGAGACCAGCCTGGCCAACATGGTGAAACCCTGTCTCTACTAAAATACAAAATTAGCCGGGCGTGGTGGCATGTGCCTATAATCCCAGCTACTCGGGAGGCTGAGGTGGGAGAATCACTTGAGCCTGGGAGATGGAGGTTTCAGTGAGCCAAGATCGTGCCGCTGTACTCCAGCCTTGGTGACAGGGCGAGACTTCATCTCGAAAAAAAAAAATCAGCAATGAGAAAGATTGGTTAAGGAAATGATATAGAGCTATTTTCTTATGTGACCTGCACTATTTAACTTCAGGTTCTTAGTGTTCAATGAAAGGTGGGTGGGGGTTGAAGGCTAAAGTGAGGATTGTGGACTGAGAAAAGAATAGGAAATCTGGTCTGGTCAATGTGGGAAGTTTGTTAGGATTCTATGAAAGCTGAGTAACAGAATTATCAAGTGGGGTCAATGGCCACATTAGGGGTGGCTGTCTAATGTGTGGTGAGTGAGGTCCTCTGGGCTTGTCCTTGCCTAAAAGTGCTTTGCGCCTGGCGAGATAAGATGAAAACTAAGCTCATCACCTCCACCAAAAAACTAGAAATGCAGCCTTCAGGATTTGGGGAGGATGAGGAGAAATGCCTAATTGGTCATTAAAATGAATGATGAAAATGAGAGGCAAGAATTTAGATGAGCTGAGAAATTGGGCGAAGATCCAGTTTGGGAAGTAGTGACAAGGAGGGATCATTTAAAGGAGCGATTTATAAATGAATGGAATAGATGTCAGGAAGAGAATTGGTGGATTTTTGAGCTAAAAAGAGGACTTGGGAAGTGTGGCAAAGGACAGGGCATCCATCGATCTGGGAGAAACAGGCGAAAGTAAGCGTGTCATAGGAGAGGGCAGAAGAAGATTTATCTGTTCATTCAACAAATATTCACTGAGCGCCCGCATTGTATAAGGTACCACGCCCAGGAGCGTTGTGTCTGTCTTGGTGAACCTGCCCCCAGGGGGACTGGTGGTGTTTCCTGCAGTAGAACACCCGGTGATTGTAGATCAAAGTAAAATTCTGCCTGGACTCATTACAGAAACCTACGGGAACCTCATCACAGCTGCTTTCATAGAGGCCGTGGGGATCTGCCCTGGGGGTCCCAGTTGAGTGGCATGAGCATGGCGTGGAGAAGTGGTCCATGAACATGTAGCCAGCACTTTTCTGGTTCTCTTTCCTACTACAGGGCTGCCATGTTGCATAACTCTAGTGGACATCATTCATGTAGAACACAGTATGAATGGTGGCCTCTGCAACTGTCTGATGCAATAGCACTAGACAGCCACATCCTTGGTTGACCGACATTTAGCTGCTATGCCTGATGGGTTAATAGGAGGAAAAAAACAAAAAATAAAAGTGGAGAGCTTGACCAGGCATGGTGGCTCACACCTGTAATCCCAGCACCTTGGGAGGCTGAGGTGGGTGGATCACCTGAGGTCAGGAGTTGGACACCAGCCTGGCCAACATGGTGAAACTCCATCTCTACTGAAAATACAAAATTAGCTGGGCATGGTGGCGCGCATCTATGGTCCCAGCTACTTGGGAGGCTGAGGCATGAGAATTGCTTGAACCCCGGAGGTTGAGGGTGCAGTAAGCCAAGATTGCGCCACTGTACTCCAGCCTGGGCGACAGAGCGAGACTCCGTCTNTTTCCTACTACAGGGCTGCCATGTTGCATAACTCTAGTGGACATCATTCATGTAGAACACAGTATGAATGGTGGCCTCTGCAACTGTCTGATGCAATAGCACTAGACAGCCACATCCTTGGTTGACCGACATTTAGCTGCTATGCCTGATGGGTTAATAGGAGGAAAAAAACAAAAAATAAAAAGTGGAGAGCTTGACCAGGCATGGTGGCTCACACCTGTAATCCCAGCACCTTGGGAGGCTGAGGTGGGTGGATCACCTGAGGTCAGGAGTTGGACACCAGCCTGGCCAACATGGTGAAACTCCATCTCTACTGAAAATACAAAAATTAGCTGGGCATGGTGGCGCGCATCTATGGTCCCAGCTACTTGGGAGGCTGAGGCATGAGAATTGCTTGAACCCCGGAGGTTGAGGGTGCAGTAAGCCAAGATTGCGCCACTGTACTCCAGCCTGGGCGACAGAGCGAGACTCCGTCTCAAAAAAAAAAAAAAAAAAAAAAATAAGTGGAGGGCTTGATGAGAGCTTTTTGTTAGTTTTTGCCTTTCCTTATCCAGCCGCTCTATTCTACTGATATACTCTGGACAACTCTAGCATCAGTAGTTCTAGGAGGTGTCACTCAGGCATAAGATACAAAATAAACATATATTAGGTCCAAAGGCTCTTTTCTCTCTTGGCTTCCAAACTGTGAGTTTGTTTGTTTCTTTCATTCATTTAGTCATTCATTCATTCACTCGTTTAACAAATAGGTGCCAGGTCCTGGTTATGTGCTAAGCATTGATTTAGTGCAGTAGATAATAGAAGTGAGTTCATTTTTCTAGGGGGAAAACAAACAATAAATATATTAGGTAAATAAATTAGATAATATATTAGAAGGTGATGGGTACTATGAAAAGAAAAATTAGCCAGAGTAATGGGGATAGGCAGTGTGGTTTGTGTGGGGCTGGGGCGGGGCTGCTTGCCCATAAAATACTTGTTTGAATCTAACAAACTTCCCCGCCACCCCTGTTCCACTAATGGGATGGATGCAGCTTAACACCAGGGTGCATTTGTTTTTGTGTTTGAGAAAGAGCCTTGCTCTGCTGCCCAGGCTGGAGTGCAGCGGTGCAGTCTCGGCTCACTGCAACCTCTGCCTCCCAGGTTCAAGCAATTCTCCTGCCTCAGCCCCCTGAGTAGCTGGGATTACAGATGCCTGCCATCAGGCCTGGCTAATTTTTGTATTTTTTTTTTTTTTTTTTTTTTAGTAGAGATGGGGTTTCACCATGTTGGCCAGGCTCGTCTCTAACTCCTGACCCCAAGGGATCCACCCACCTTGGCCTCCCAAAGTGCTGGGATTACAGGCCTGAGCCACCGCACCTGGCCCCAGGGTGCATTTCTTGACAAGCAGAGCACTCACCCATTCTGGCCCTTTGGACGGGGCAGAGCCAGCACAACCACACACCCAGCCATGGTAGCCTTTACTGTGAAGGTGACATTTGAGCCAAAGCTGGAAGGTGAAGAGGTCAGCCCCGTAGAAGTCGAGGGGGATGAGTACTGGAGGCAGCAGGAACAGCCTGTGCAATGGACCCAAGCAGCAGCAGGTGGGCGTGTCTGGGAAACAGTATGAGGTGAGCGTGGAGCATTGTGAGTCAGGGAGGCGGGTAGGAGAGGAGGTCGGGGTGGGGAGGTGGGGAGAGGTGACAGGCAAGACAGGAGCAAGAGAGATGGCACAGGGTGCAAAGCACCTAGTGGGCCCCAGTCACTAGGCATGCTTTTACTCTGAAATGGGAAGTCTTTGGAGGGTTTTGAGCAGATAGAATCTGACTTAGGTGTTAAAAGGATACCCCTCATAATGGAGAAAACTCTCATTTCTTCTCACTGGTTGGTCTTTCTTCGCCCTCATAGTGACAGGAGTTAGAGGACTTAAAGAGGCTTTTTTGGCTCCATAGGCTTTTTTTCCTTTTTCTTTTTGGAGACAGGATATTGCTCTGTCACCCAGGCTGGTGTGCAATGATGCAATCCTGTAGCCTTGACCTCCCTGTAGCCTTGACCTCCTGGGTTCAAGCGATCCTCCTGCCTCAGTCTCCTAAGTAGCTGGAATTACAGGTGTGCACCACCACACCAGCGTGTCTTTTTTGTTTTTGGAGAGATGATGTCTCACTATATTGCCAGGCTGGTCTCAAACTCCTGAGCTCAAAGCCATCCTCCCTCTTTAGCCTCCAAAGTGCTGGGATCCATAAGCTCTTTATTTTAAATCAAAGCAGTCCTCAAAGTTGCCTTCAAGAGCTCACCCAGAGGCTTGGGTGAATACCATTTGATGATGAAGATGGTGATCTGCTTGGTCCTGGCCTCTGGGTCTTCACTGTTGTAAAGAACATTGATTCGTCCATTTGATACCCAAGTTCTTAGCCAGCTGAGTCTCCAGCTGGTGCCACAACCCCGCCCCTTGATGGCTTTTGCAGAGTGAGGCACATCTAAGGCTCAGGATCACTCTTGGGTCACCTCATTTGTCCCCTCCCTGCAAGTGTTCTTTAGGACTTAGCTCCTGCCTCCTCAACCTCCCATATCCTCCTCAGGATCTTTCCCATATCCTGGAATTATTTTCATTCTGCTTAACTTTCCTCTCATTGAGAAACGTGAACACACACCCTTGGAACCTGCCCTGTGGGATTTGTTATTAAGTGTTCTTTAGCTTAGGAAATTTCTCCCTCTCTTTTGGCAGATTCAGAGACCTCAGGTTTGTTCGAACAGCAGAAATACTAGCGGGAAAATTGCCTCTGCAGCCTCAGGAATATTGGGATGTGATCCAGAAACACTGCCTGGAGGCGCACCAGACTCTTCTCAACAAGTCAGTATCTGCCCTCCGAGTGGGGATGCACCACGATACCTTAAAGACTGAAAACCCTCTGAAATGAAGCTGGTACCCAGCCTGGGGGTCGTCCCACCGGCATCCTTTTGTGTCTTTTTTTTTTTTTTTTTTTTTTTTGAGACAGAGTCTCTTTCTGTTGCCCAGGCTGGAGTGCAATGGCGCAATTTCAGCTCACTGCAACCTCCACCTCCCGGGGTCAAGCAATTCTCCTGTCTCAGCATCCCGAGTAGCTGGGACTACAGGCGCGTGCCACCACGCCCAGCTGATTTTTTTTGTATTATTAGTAGAGACGGGGTTTCACTGTGTTAGCCAGGCTGGTCTCAATCTCATGACCTTGTCATTCGCCCGCCTCAGCCTCCCAAAGTGTTGGGATTACAGGCATGAGCCACCGCGCCCGGACTCGTGTCCTCTTTTACTCATGTCCAGCTTCTTTCTGCCCCACGCTTGGTCTCCCTCTGCCTTCTTGAAACTCCCCCATCACCATTCCTTGGGAGGCTGTCACCCCCATTTCCTCCTCCTGGGATCCTTTAGACCAGCTGTTCCCGCCCGTTTCTGCAACAGGGACTGGTTTTGGGGAAGACAATTTTTCCACAGACTGGGGCAGGTAGGGGTTTCGGGATGATTCAAGCACACGACATTTACTATGCACCTTGTTTTTATGATTACATTGTAATAGATAATGAAATAATTCTACGACTCACCATAATGTAGAAACAGAGGGAGCCCTGAGCTTGTTTTCCTGCAACTAGACGGTTCCATCTGAAGGTGATGGAAGACAGTGACAGATCATCAGGCATTAGATTCTCCTAAGGAGTGTGCAACCTAGAGCCCTGGCATGTGCAGTTCACAATAGGGTTCACGCTCCTGTGAGAATCTAATGCCACTGCTGGTCTGACAGGAGGCCCAGCTCAGGCAGTTAACAAAAGCCATGGGGAGTGGCTGTAAATACAGATGAAGCTTCGCTCGCCCACCTGCTGCTCACCTCCTGCTGTATGGCCGGGTTCCTATACAACCAGTCTGTGGCCCAGAGGTTGGGGACCCCTGCTTTAGACCTTGCTGTGTTACAGGGGAATGCATTTGAATGACTTATATTCAGATGGTCCAGATAAACAGCCTCAAGATTTCAAGGCAAAAGGGTTTCTTACATTTACACAATCCTTTTTCGTTTGCAAATGCCTGCGAGACTACCTCCACAGCCAGAGAAATTCTCTTGTATAAAATGGTGATGATAATACCTGAGGATGAGTTTTCTATTAGCAGAGAAAATGTAGATGCAATCATTGGCACATAATAGCTGCTCAATAAATCTCCTACCTCTGTTACTACAACCAGTAGTAGTGCTTCTCTGACTGCTAGAGTAGTCAGAGAAAAGATGTAGCAATCAGAGAAAAGATGCGATAGGATGAAAAGGCCAGTGGTTTCCACCGGGAATTAGAAACTGGGGTACATGGGAGGAAAGAAACAATAAACCATCTATTTATTCTTCTTCTTTGTTGTTGTTATTTGTTTGTTTGTTTGTTTGTTTGAGACAGAGTTTCACTCGCTCTGTCACTCAAGTTGGAGTGCAGTGGCGCAATCTCAGCTCACTGCAACCTCCCATCTCCCAGGTTCAAGTGATTCTCCTGCCTCAGCCTCCCAAGCTGGGACTACAGGTGTGTGCCACCATGCACCATGCCCAGCTAATTTTTTTTTTTTTTTGTAGAGACGGGTTTTGCCATGTTGGCCAGGCTGGTCTCAAACTCCTGGCCTCAAGTGATCTGCCTGCTTTGGTCTCCCAAAGTGCTGGGATTACAGGCATGAGCCACCACACTTGGCTATTTCTTCTTTTGGTTTTCTGATTTCTACTATCAACTTCTGAGCAGCCAGGACCACACTGGAGTTTCTCCTTTCATGTTTTCTTTCTTCGCTCTTTGTTCTCTCTTTCCCCCTACGAAGTCTGAATCAGAGGCCAGGCACCTGCTAGAGAGAGAGAAGTTGGACAGAACATTCTAGTTCCTTATGCCCCTTTACCCCAATCTCTGATTATAATGAAGAAACTATAGACTCTTTCAGCAGGATGTGCCACCAATATCCCCTTTTCATTTGGGTGTTCTCAGTGGAAGAATAACCTGTTAATTCAAATCTTATTACTTTTTTCCCAAGAAAGAGGCATGGCAGGTAAGGTGGCTGGAAATTGAAAGTACTGATTTGCGAGGCTGCTTGGTGGAACATGAGCCCATCTGCCTCATCACTGAGCTCAGGGGGCATGGCAAGAGGGTTCCTTGGAGCCCAGAAGAGCTTCTCACGTGGACACCTTCTGTCTTTACAGGTGGATCCCCACCTGTGCCCAGCTTTTTACCTCACGGAAGGAGTACTGGGTTCATTTCGCTCCTAAGAGCAACTATGACACCTGTCGAAACATTGAGGAATATTTTGCTTCTGTGGCATCATTCATGTCGCTGCAGCTCAGGGAGCTGGTCATTAAGTCGCTTGAGGACCTCGTTTCCCTTTTCATGATACACAAAGTATGTCACGGACCTGCACTTGCGCCTTTTGAGGGGAATAACCTGGTTACCTGGTTAGAGCCAGGATTCTGTTGTGTATGTCCTCAGCTGTGAGCCAGGGCACAAAGTGAAATGCCTGACTTGCACCCACATCAGGCAGTTGTTAGTTTATAAAAATGCCTTCTTTTAGCTGGAAGAAGGATATTGAATGTTGCCAACACACACACACAAATGGTAAATGTGGCTGGGCGCACTGGCTCATGCCTGTAATTTCAGCACTTTGGGAGGCCAAGGCGGGTGGATCACCTGAGGTCAGGAATTCAAGACCAACCTGGTCAACATGGTGAAACCCCATCTCTACTAAAAATACAAAAATTTGCCTGGTGTAGTGGCGGGTGCCTGTAGTCCCAGCTACTTGGGAGGCTGAGGCAAGAGAATTGCTTGAACCCAGGAGGCGGAGGTTGCAGTGAGCCCAGATCACACCATTGCACTCCAGCCTGGGCGACAAGAGTGAAACTCTGTCTCAAAAAGAAAAGAAAAAAGTAAACGTTTGAGATGATGGATGTGCTCATTACCATGATCTCACTATACATTATATGTATCCCGTAAATATGTACAATTAATAGGTATCATTTTTTTAATTTTTGAAGAGAGATATAAAACCGTAAATAAAATCTTAAAAGTCCAGTCCAGCAGTGGATTGGAATAATTTTAAAAATAATTTCCTTAAATACATAGGAAATTTTCTTGAGATAATTACTCAGTATTAAGTTGGTAAAAATGTACAGAAGTAGAAAAGTTGTTAAGAAAATGTAAAGAAGGCTGGGCGCGGTGGCTCCGTAACCCAGCACTTGGGAGGCCAAGGGACGGCGGATCACGAGGTCAGAAGATTGAGCCATCCTGGCTAACAACGGTGAAACCCCGTCTCTACTATAAAATACAAAAAACTAGCCGGGCGAGTGGTGGGCGCCTGTGTCCCAGAATCAGGGAGGCTGAGGCAGGAGAATAGCGTAAACCCAGAAGCGTACTTTGGCAGGTGAGCATGAGATTGCGCCACTGCACTTCCCAGCCGGCGACAGAGCGAGATCCGTCTCAAAAAAAAAAAAAAAAAAAAAAAAAAAAAAAAAAAAAGAAAATGTAAAGAAAAATTGCAAAATTGCATAAAATCAAATACCTATGTCTTACAGTTCGAGGAGAAGGAATCATTTTTTTCATCCTCTCTGTTACAAGGAAGGGGTTGGAAAAGGTTTGTTTTCAATCTTTGGCTTGAAACATACAATGGCTTGTATGTTTCATTGCAGATATGGGCTTTTGTTCTTTGGTCTTGGCAAGGTGCACCTCCAAAGACAAAAGGCTTTGTTGACCTAATTAAGAACTTTTTTAAATGAAACTGTTTTAGTGAGGTCGAAATGAAAACTGAAAACACTGGCCGGGCGCGGTAGCTTATGCCTGTAATCCCAGAACTTTAGGAGGCCGAGGCAGGCAGATCACCTGAGGTCAGGAGTTCGAGACTAGCCTGGTCAACATGGTGAAACCCCGTCTCACTAAAAACACAAAAATTAGCCGAGCATGGTGGTGCATTCCTGTAGTCCCAACTACTCAGGAGACTGAGGCAGGAGAATTGCTTGAACCTGGGAGGCAGAGGTTGCAGTGAGCCGAGATCACGCCACTCCAGCCTGGGTGACAGAGCAAGACTCCAACTCAAAAAAAAAAAAAAAAAAAAAGACACTGAAAACAGTAAATCCTAGTTTTCAAAGCACCATAGCATTCCCTGAATTTAGATAGCCTAAAAATCGATATTCTTTTGAATTTTATGCCATGTGCACGTTTTAAAACGTGATAAAATAAAAAAAGTGATAAAATAAAAAATTACCTGGTTATAAATGGTTAAGTTTTCCAAATGAAGTAAAGATGAACAATTGGCCTTTTGCTCAAAAATATAGAAACCAATGGTGCTGAATTGCAATGTTAGCTCTCTAAAGAGGACCAATCTATAAATGTCATCATAATTGTCTACTTTGCTAAGCAGAAGAAACCCAGGAGTGGAAGCCAATCTCACTCTAAAATTCCACACAAAGGGAAATGTAAAATCTCCTATGTCTGGAAAAAAGAGGGGAATTTATAGGTGTTTGATATACAGTAGGTATTCACCAAATATCATCAGTCATCTTTAAATGGATCTAGAAACCTCTGTGTAAGAAGTACTTTACAGCTGCCTTATGACAATTTCATTAGGTGCTGTGGTTTATGAGGGTATCCTGGGTTACAGCTTTTGTAGGGAATTGGAAATAGCTCTATGTCAATATTTGTGTTGTAGCAAGGTTGACATTTTGAGTGTCTAAAATAAACTGTATGCTCATTAGCAACTCCATTCGGGGTTATACAGATTACGATTAATACTTTCAGACTGAATCAATAAATTTTTATTGAGCACCTATTAGGTACTATACGCTGTCTTAGGTATTTTGGAGGAGAGAGATGATCAGACATAGATCCTGCCCTCAACTTTAGAACAGAGAAGTTGAGATATGCATATAAATTCCTACCACAGAGAAAGAAAAAAATACTAGGCTGGGCCTGGTGTCTCATGCCTGTAATCTCAGCACTTTGGGAGGCTGAGGCAGGAGGCTCACTTGAGCTCAGCAGTTTAAGACCAGCCTGGGCAACATAGTGAGACCTTGTCTCTAAGGAAACAAATAAATTAAAAACAAACAAACAAACAAACAAACAAAACAGAGGAAGTAGAAATACACAAGTACAGAAGTGGGAGGAGATTATATCCAGCTGAGAAACAGGGTGGCTTCCCAAAGGAAGAAATGTTTTAGCTGAATTTTGAAGGATGGGAAGGATCTAGAAATTGGGTGCAAGAATTACCAAGCCACATAAACAAAAGGGAGTAAAGGCTTTGGGAAGGGGAGAGTGCATGGAGTCAGGGTGGGCTAAGCTAGACCCAATACATATTTTATTTGTTTTTATTATTTTTTTTGAGATGGAGTTTCGCTCTTGTTGCCCAGGCTGGAGTGTAATGGCGTGATCTCGCTGCAACCTCTGCCTCCTGGTTTCAAGTGATTCTACTGCCTCAGCCTCTCAAGTAGCTGGGATTATAGGCGCCCACCACCAAGCCTGGCTAGTTTTTTGTGTTTTTTAGTAGAGATGGGGTTTCACCATGTTGGCCAGACTGATCTTGAACTCCTGACCTCAGGTGATCCACCTGTCTCAGCCTTCCAAAGTGCTGGGATTACAGGTGTGAACCACGGGGCCCGGCCCCAGCCCGTATTTTAAATATAAACAGTGTATGATGCCCTTCATTGCCTTTTCTGGTCCTCATGTAGTTCTGTGAATGTATAAAATTCACTCCCTTAATTTTGGAAGGCCCGATTTTGTAACACTTGCCCTACCTTATGTCTCCTGAAGGATGGGAATGATTTTAAGGAGCCCTACCAAGAGATGAAGTTTTTCATACCTCAGCTAATCATGATCAGACTTGAAGTCAGTGAACCCATTATTGTCTTCAATCCATCTTTTGATGGCTGCTGGGAATTAATACGTGACTCTTTCCTGGAAATTATTAAGAACTCGAATGGAATCCCCAAGGTATAGTAGTCACTTAATCATTCATTTGCATGATTTATTCACTTACTGAATAAAATGTATTGAAAGAGGTTGTACAAGTCAGGTCACTGTGATATTCAGTTAAGGGAGCTTCACTTTGGAGATACAGCCTGAGTATACCCGCTTGACCCCAGACAGATGATGATTTGGACCATAAAGAAATATTCACGCGGCCCAGAATTGTGCTTCTAACAAGGGCATGAAGAGCTGCTTTGTAGGAGAATCGCTTGAATGCGGGGAGGCAGAGGTTTTAGTGAGCCTAGAGGGCGCCACTGCACTCCAGCCTGAGCGACAGAAGGAGACTCCGTCTCCAAAAAAAATAGAAAAAAGAAAAAAAAAAAGAGCTACTTTGTGAGAGAGGATAGTGTCCTCCATGATGTCAACTTCAATGACTGAGATAGGTCCCAAGCCATATCCCTGAGGTAATAATCCATCATGAATCCACTGTCATTAACTTGCCAAGAATTTTTAAAAATTTCCGTTTGAAGTTTCGCTTGTCTGTGTGCATGTTTGTTGGTTGGTTTGTTATGTTTTAGCCACTGTAGGCTTCTAGAGAGAAGAACCATTCCCTTCCTGGCCCAAGGCCTTTCCAGTTTGCTTTCCAGGGTAGAGTTACTAATTAAATTCCAGACACTTATTAACAAACTGTTATTACTAGACAGGATCATGCACGTGGATGTAACTCCTTTTAGTGCCGTCTTTTCTTAACTCCCTCTGATTGGTTAGTATGGCCAAAGGGCCATTGTCCAGTTCCATACAGGGAAGGGATCTGTGGGGTCTTGCTGGCTAGCTCCCTCACGCTCCCACCTTCTCACTCTCTCCATGCATTATGTGTGCTTCACATGGGCCTTGCTTATGTGAAACGAATGCCCAGGAGTTCAAGGTTGCAGTGCAAGGAGGCCCAAGCACTCTTCTCTTTGCAAATCGCTACTTATAGGGTTCTAAATGCTCCATTAAAACTGGGTATGTGGGAGGGGAAGAAACAGTGGGAAGCTCTCCTACGACCAGTATCCCTAGGAAGGAAATGGAAGAGAAGACCCTGTAATTTGGATGACTATGCATGGGGGATAGCTGAAATACATACCGCTTTAAACTCTCCTTCACTGCTGCTGCTGCTCATTGGCAATGTGTACAAGCAGCTGTTCAAGACCGACTTGGACTTCTCATTAGAGAGGAAAACTGGGTAGTAGGGGAGGAGGGGAGCACTACAGTAATATTCATTGACTCACACAATATTTTTTGAGCACTTACTAAGTGCCAAACTTTTGCTAGGCCCTGGGGATATAACAGTGAAGAAGTCAAATATGATCCAGGCCTTCAGGGGATTTGTATTCCATGACACACCTAGAACATCTCATTACACACTCATCTAATTGTAATTGTGATGAGTGCTAAGCAGGAAAAGTTCAGAAGGTGAGCCTGAAACAGGGAAACCAACATCCACTGGAGGGTGGTGGGGCAGGGAGCGGGAGCAAGGGGGACTCTCAAAGGGCAAGACACCTGAAAGGTCAGGGATTTGAAAGATGAGTAATCCAGGCAAGAAGGAAAGGAAAGAGAACAGAGGAAGAAACAGCAGGGTGATTCCAGCACTATCTCAGAGGAAATAGAGTAAACATGCAACTGGCATCCCTGGAAATGAGCGGATTACAGGAGGCTTTGCGTTTTGGTATCTCCCTTCTTAAGTCTCGCAACGTGCAAAAGTGGTGTTTACTCTTTAGGTGGAATCTGTCCTGTTCCCAGAGCTGAAAGGATATAATCTGATCCTTGGAACTGTTAATGCAGAAGAAAAACTTTTTTCTGATTTTTTGAGTCAAACTTTCAAGGTATTTCAGAAAATCAAGTTGGCCCCCGCAAGTAAGTTGAGTTATAACTTTATTAGCTACGTAGCTTTTTGGCATTGATTTGGCATTCTTAACTCTCATCCAATAAGCTATTCCTGTTCCCACACACCTGAACACATACATAGTAAGAATAGCCAATACTTACATGAGCTAACGTTACTATTTGTCCCCACTTTACAGATGGGAAAACTCTAACTGTCCCAGTGTTACATAGCAAATAGTTAGGAGGGCCAGGATTCAAATTCAGTTACAGGTCCACCTCCATTATCTGATAGTTGTGAAGCCAGATGGGTTTTGACACTTCAAAATTTCTGGGTTATATAAAAGTAACATAATGCATATATCATATATTATCCTGCAGTTTCTGTGAGGTCTGAGGCAACATGTTGATATTTCTGCAGGGAAACCTGTAAGTACTCACGTAAATAGCCTCATATCCGTTTAGGCCAACTTTTGCTACCAAGTGAATTTTGAGGCAACTTTCAGTTTTCAGAGCTTTTTGGATTTGGGGATTGAGAATCAGTTATCTGAACCCACAGGCCATGCCCTTTAATAATCACACTGTAAATCATCTCACAGTTGCACACGTGACTAATCACTATGTATAGTCTATTCTCACGCTGCTAATGAAGACATGCTTGAGACTGAGTAATTTACAAAAGAAAGAGGCTTAATTGACTCACAATTCTGCAGGTCTGGGGTGGCCTCAGGAAACTTACAGTCATGGCAGAAGAGGAAGCAAACACGTCCTTCTCATGGCAGCAGGAAGGGGAAGCGCTGAGCAAAAGGGGGAGGGAAAAGCCTCTTATAAACCGTCAGATCTCGTGAGAACTCACTGTCACGAGAACAGCATGAGGGTAACTGCCCTCATGATTAAATTACCTCCCACCGAGTCCTTCCCACAACACATGGGAATTGTGGGAACTACAATTCAAGATGAAATTTGGGTGAGGACACAACCAAACCATATCACACTAGTTTAGGGTGATCCTGTAAGTAACTTCCAAAGCGAGACACTTTACGGTTGAAAAGAGTGTTGTTAACTATTACCATGGGACAACAGGTGTAAACCTGGACTGTCCCAGGCAAACTAAGAGATATGGTCACACCAACCCAGAGTTTTTGTACTGCAGCTCTATTGACATTTTTGACTGGAAAATTCTGTTGTGGGGGCTGTCCTGTGGGTGGTGGGCTGTTTAGCAGAATCCTTGTAGGAATTATGCATGCCAGCAGGAATCCCCTGGTTGTGACAGCCAAGAATGTCTTCGGGCATGGCCAGAAGTCTCCACCAGTTGGGAACAACTGCTAACCTAGTCAAAAAATCATGGGCTCATATTTGGAAGCCCTGCCCTTGTGAATTTGATTTGGGAGAGTCTATTTGAAACCTCTGTTTTCCCTATTCTTGGAATCTTAGATACACAATTATTTTCTTTTCTTTGTTTTCTTTTCTTTTATTATTTTTTGAGATGGCATCTCGCTGTTACCCAGGTTGGAGTACAGTGGCGTGATCTCAGCTCACTGCAACCTCCACCTCCTGGGTTCAGGCAGTTTTCCTGCCTCAGCCTCCCAAGTAGTTGGGACCACAGGCATGTGCCACCACGTCCAGCTAATTTTTGTATTTTTAGTAGACAAAATCAAAAGCTTGCTTTTGATTTTACAGGCTCATAGGCAGAAGGGACTTGCCTTGTCTCAGATGAGACTTTGGACTGTGGATTTTTGGGTTGGTGCTGAAATGAGTTGAGAATTTGGGGGACTAATGGGAAGGCATGGTTGGTTTTGAAATATGAGGACATGGGATTTGGAGGGGCCGGGGCAGAATGATATGGTTTGACTGTGTCCCCACCAAATCTCAACTTCAATTCTATCTCCCAGAATTACCACGTGTTGTGGGAAAGACACAGGGGGAGGTCATTGAACCATAGGAGCCATTTTGTCCCGTGCTAGTCTCGTGATAGTGAATAAGTCTCACGAGATCTGATGGGTTTATCAGGGGTTTCCACCTTTTCTTCTTCCTCATTTTCTCTTGCCACTGCCACGTAAGAAGTGCCTTTTGTCTCCCACCATGATTCTGAGGCCTCCCCAGCCATGTGGAACTGTAAGTCCAATTAAACCTCTTTTTCTTCCCAGTCTCGGGTATATCTTTATCAGCAGTGTGAAAATGGACCAATACAACACTGGTCCTGGAAAAAGTGAAATATCTTGTCTAAATTTACACTGCTAGGAAGTGGTGAAATTGAAATTCAGAGCCAAAATTCTGAGTTCTGTAATGCAACTTTTTGCCACATTATAGTTCTCTTTCCTGAATTGGGCTAAATTTTTAAAAATGCTACTGTGTCTTCATTTGCCACTCTGACTCATCTGATTTGATTGACTTGTATTTGTGTGTTTGATTTCACACTCTTCAATATGGAAGATATTTAAATGTCTACAAAATGTATAATGACTTACTGGATAATACAGCAGAACAAAACATCGCTGCGTTCCTGAAAGAAAATCATGACATTGATGATTTTGTGACGGTAGGAAATGTCACTTGAAATTTTATACCTTGGCGACATGTGTTGCAGACAATCCAATGAGCAGTTAGTGTCTCTTTGGTGCATAGACCGTGCTCAGCATTGGACTAGGGTGGGCCGGGGTGAGGCTGGGGGCAAATGGGAGAGGCTCAAGGGCAAATCAAGCTACTGAATGTGCTCCTTTCTGCAGAAGATCAATGCCATAAAGAAACGGAGAAATGAAATTGCATCCATGCACATCACCGTGCCTTTAGCCATGTTCTGCCTTGATGCTACGGCCCTAAATTACGATCTCTGTGAGCGAGCTCAAAATCTTAAAGAACATCTGATTCAATTCCAAGTGGTTGTAAACCGAGACACCAATACCAGGTATCGTAATTCTGTGCAGACAAATAGCAATGGTGTTTGGCACCAACTGGAGATGAAAAAGTGATCAGAACTTGCACCTTCTAGCAGTGAACAGATTATTTTCTAGTTCAAGTTTTTTCTGCCCCTAGGTAAGGGTAGTAAGGAATTCAGGTTCAGGCTAGGAGGTGAACAGTCAAGAGAAAGCGACATGGGGGTTGGAGTAGGCGGATGGAGGGCATTTCTTAGCAGTTCGTCTCTGATCCTGAAGCTTTTGCCTTCTTGCAGGCAAATTCAGGAGAATGCAGACTGCTTCCTGGGCTTGTGTCTGTCTGAGGTCATGGGCCCTTCTCACTGTCCATCTAGCACATATTTTAAAACACAAAGTGCTTACAGGCGCATTTTCCTTAGAATCACTCCTAGGCAGAATTCTGCTGTATAGGTCTGGAAATTCTGTTGTTCAATCTTTTTCTTTTTCGAAATGGAGTTTCACTCTGTCTGGAGTGCAGTGGCCTGATCATAGCTCACTGCAGCCTCGAACTCCTACGCTCAAGCAATCCTCTTGCCTCAGCCTCCTGAGTAGCTGGACTATAGGCATCCACCATCGTGGCTGGCTAATTTTTTAATTGTTTTCAGAGACAGGGTCTCGCTATGTTGTCCAAGCTGGATTGTAGTGGCTATTCCCAGGTCACAGTGCACCGTAGCCTCAAATTCCTAGACTCAAGCGATCCTCCTGCCTCTATTTGCATATCATTTTTTTCTTCTTTTTTTTTAGAGACATGGTCTTGTTCTGTCTCCTAGGCTGGAGTGCAGTAGTGTCGTGATCATAGCTCACAGCAGCCTCGACCTCCTGGGCGCAAGTGATCCTCCTGCCTCAGCCTCCTAAGTCTCTTGAGACTACAGGTGTGAGCCACCATGTTTGGTTCCATTGTTCAATCTTAAACTATATTATGCCTTTATTTTATTGATAACTATGTGTTAGACTAGATGTTTTTGGTCGTAATGGATAGAAGCTCAAACAGACTAGCTTGGTTTAAAAAGGGAATTTGCGGCTCACATGTTGAAAAGTTTAGGGTTTCTAGCTTCAGGCCCTCCACACTGCAATTAGGACGCAATTCCCCTGTCTCTGCTTGGCTTTCCTCCATGTTGGCTCCATTCTTTAACACTTTTTCTCCAGTTTATGGGCTTCTGCAGCTCCAGGCTTCCATCCTTCCAGGTTCCTATCCAGAGGAGGCAAAAAGTTTCTTTTTCCATCATCGTTGGAAAAGTCCTGGCCCGTGTGAGGTTGGCCTGACTTGGGTCATTTGTACAACATGGAATCAAACACTGGCCAAGAGGATGACCTAGATTTGGCTGGTGTTCCCATCCCTGGGGTGGGTGTCAACCCTACCTAAACCACATGAACTGAAAGGGGTGGGGGTTCCTGAGAAGACATAGGTGTTGTTACAGAAAGAGGTAATGGATGCTCGGCTGAGACGACAACTGCCTTCTACTGTGTCTCTATCTGGAGGTTAGAAAATGGTTATTCCATGTTATCCTAGTTGTCTTCCTCAACGCACTTTATAGACGAAAATGATTTAGTGGCCAGGTGCCGTGGCTCACGTCTATAGTCCCAACATGAGATTAGGTTTACTTTGGGAGGTGGAGGCAGGAGGATGGCTTGAGCCCAGGAGTTCAAGACCCGCCTGGGCAACATGGGAAGATGCCATCCGTACAAAAATAAAAATTAAAAAATTAGCCAGGCATGGTAGCATGTGCCTGTGGTCCCAGCTACTCAAGAGGCTGAGGCGGGAGGATCACTTGAGCCCCTGAAGTGGAGGCTGCAATGAGCCATGTTCACACCACTGCACTCCAGCCCGTGCATCAGAATGAGACTCTGTCTCAAAAAAATAAAAAAATTAAATAAAAAAGAGGAGAGATATGCAAGTTGAGGCAGGAGGATCACTTGAGTTCAGGAGTTCAAGGCTGCAGTGAGTTATGACTGAGCCACTGCACTCCAGCCTGAGCCACAGAGCAAGACCCTACCTCAAAATAAACAAGTATAAAATAAAATGATTTAGTAATAATCACCACTATTAATATTCTATTATATACTATATTATTCATATATGTATAATTTTAGCGTTTTATAGTACTTTAAGTTTTACAAAATACATATCAGAAAATCATCAGCAAATTAATCATAATACTAGTGGCCATCTTCCCAGCACATTGTATAGTCTAGGCACGAATAAGTACTCTGCAAAGAATAGATCTGTTCAAGAACTCACAACAACCCTAAGAAGTTGTTCATTATTTTCTCCATCATGTTGATGAAGACCCTGAGACTCTGACAGGTTAGGCAGTGGCATATCTGGGAATTAACCCAGTTAGTTCATTTTGACCTCAAAGTCCATGTGCAAGCAGCTTTCTCACTCATTGATGAAGAGGTCTGATTCCTGGTTTTGGAGCCAGAATAGCTAGTTTTGAATCCAAGACCTTCTATTTATGAGCTGTGCAACCCTAGCCTTGCCTCTTGGATCTTCAGTTTCTTTTTTTCTTTCTTTCTTTTCTTTTTTTGAGACTGAGTCTCACTCTGTTGTTCAGGCTGGAGTGCAGTGGCGTTATCTTCGCTTACTGCAACCTCCGCCTCCCAGGTTCAAGCGATCACCAGCCTCAGCCTCCCGAGTAGCTGGGATTACAGGCGCATACCACCACACCCGGCTGATTTTTTGTATTTTTAGTAGAGACGGGGTTTCATCATGTTGGCCAGCCTAGTCTCAAACTCCTGACCTCAGGTGATCTGCCCATCTTGGCCTCCCAAAGTGCTAAGATTACAGGCGTGAGCCTCCGCGCCCAGCCTGGATCTTCAGTTGCTTTGCTTATAGGATATGAGTTTGGGATTGGGATGAGGATAGCAAAAGGTTTTCAGCCTTCTTTTTTTAAAAGTTGAGACAGGGTCTTACTCTGTTGCCCAGACTGGAGTGCAGTGGCATGATCAAAGCTTACTGCAGCCTCAACCTTCTGGCCTCCAGCCATCCTCCTGCCTCAGCCCCCGAAGTAGCTGGGACTACAGACGCACAACACTACACCTGGCTACTTTTTGCATTTTTTGTAGTGATGGAGTTTTGCCATGTTGCCCAGGCTGGTCTCAAACTCCTGGGCTCACGTGATCCTCCAACTTCAGCTTCCCAAACTGCTGGGATTACAGGCATGAGCCACTATACCGGGCCTACTTGGAGACTTTCTTGGGAAAGTTTGAGCCATGGATTTTTTTCCCTTAAGCAATCATCCATTTGTTCCTGTCAAATCAAAGCAACATGGTGCCTTAGTCGATCAGTGTGTTCATCTGTATCTAAATAAATTTATAATGTCCTTAGGTCTTTTTAATATAAGTGAAAATAAGAGCCTCATTCTGAACCCAGGGATATCTAAGAATGCAGACACCCAAGTTAGCAGCTGAACTCCAAGTTGGTGGCTGACTTCTCAAGTTTCTGTCTGCCTTAAAAATAACATCAACAGGGCTGGCAGCGGTGGCTCACGCCTGTAATCCCAGCACTTTGGGAGACTGAGGCAGGTGGATCATGAGGTCAGGAGTTCAAGACCAGCCTGGTCAAGATGGTGAAAACCCGTCTTTACTAAAAATACAAAAATTAGCCAGGTGTGGTGGTGGTGGTGGGGAGGTACCTGTAATCCCAGCTACTAGGGAGGCTGAGGCAGAGAATTTCTTGGACCTGGGAGGCAGAGGTTGCGATAAGCTGAGATCATGCCATTGCACTCCAGCCTGGGTGATAGAGTAAGACTCTGCCTCAAAAAAGAAAAAAAAAATCAGCATGTCACAATCAAGTAATAACAAAACTATGATATCATTGCTAACATCTGTTGAGGACCACTCTGTGCTAGGAGTGGACGTATTGCGGATAATTTGCTTCTCATTGTAGTTAAGATGCTGAAGACCGTCAGTCATTTCCTTTTGCATAAATTAGAGCATATTCAAATTATCTGTATAATAACATCATGTTTCAGTCTTATGTTTGAAAAGTGGCCAATTAGACCTGGTGGTCCCAGTAATGACACATTTTCTCTGCCAAAGGCCAGGCGTGGTGACTCATGCCTGTAATCGCAGCACTTTAGGAGGCCAAAGTGGGCAGATCACCTGAGGTCAGGAGTTAAAGGCCAGACTGACCAACATGGCAAAACCCCATCTCTACTAAAAATACAAAAATTAGCCAGGTGTGGTGGCAGGCACCTGTAATCCCAGCTACTTGGGAGGCTGAGGCAGGAAAATCACTTGAGCCTGGGAAGCATAGGTTGCAGTGAGCTGAGATATCACACCACTGTAATCCAGCCTGGTTGACAGAGTGAGACTCTGTCTCAAAAAAAAAAAAAAAAGATTAAAAATTAATTCAGTGCTCTATTTCAACACAAAATGTGAGGGATTGCTGTTGGTGGTGGTGGTGTTTTGGTCTAAATCTAGGTTCTGTGTATGAAAGGTAGTATGGTGTATTTGTTAAGAGTATGAGCTTTGGAGTCAATTAACCCAGGTTCAGATCTTGGCTCTGACATCTACATACCATGTTGCTTTCAATAATGTTACTCAGAGTCACTTTCTTCCATTCCGAAGTGTAGATAATAGTAGTATCTACCTCTTAGAATTGTTGTGAGGATTAAATGAGTTAATATATGGAAATGATTAGAATGGGGTGTGGCACTTAATAACGGCTTAATACATAACAGATATTATTATCATTACGACTGTTATTATTCCTGGAATTCGGTGTGCATGTGAATATTATCTATCAAGGATTTGCAGGCAGGGAAGAAAATTTAAAAAAAAATTGTTCTTTTTTCCAAGTAGGAATTATATCTTTTGAGCATGGAGTCTTACAAGAAAGTCATTTTAGATGGTGATGATGGTGACGATGATGATGATGACAATGATGACAATGGCTATTTCTTTTCTGTAGCATTTGTAATCAGTACAGCCACATCGCAGACAAAGTCAGTGAGGTTCCTGCCAACACTAAGGAGCTGGTATTCCTCATTGAATTCCTAAAGAAATCCAGTGATGTCACTGTGTTCAAACTCAGGAGGCAACTTAGAGACGCAAGTGAACGGCTGGAGTTCCTGATGGACTATGCAGACTTGCCGCGTAAGTCCAATGCCATGTGTGTATATCGAAATGCATACCTATATGTATATTTTATATTTGTATATATAACATTTCAAGTAGTCCATATGTATTTATATATTTGGGGGTAAAGTGTTGAGCAAAAGGATGGTTATATGAATTCTACCACTAAATATCAGGAGAGCTACCTTTCAAGTGTCCCCATATGTTAGAGGCACTAATTTTATACTCATATCCACAATAATTTGAATCACACAAAAGGAATCTGGTTAGACACAAAGGAGACATAGATAGATACTTGACCTCCAGTTCTTTTTTTTTTTTTTCAGTCTCGCTCTGTCGCCAGACTGGAGTGCAGTGGTGTGATCTCGGCTCACTGCAACTTCTGCCTCACGGGTTCAAGCAATTCTCCTGCCTCAGCCTCCAGAGTAGCTGGGACTACAGGTGCATGCCATCATGCCCAGCTAATTTTTGTATTTTTAGTAGAGATGGGGTTTCACTATGTTGGCCAGGATGGTCTCGATCTCTTGACCTCGTGATCCACCCACCTCAGCCTCCCAAAGTTCTGGGATTACAGGCATGAGCCACAGTGCCTGGCCGACCTGCAGTTCTTAGATCCCTGTCTTGGCATCTGTGTCTGGTATTCCTGGAAAAGTCACTTCCAAATGCAGAATCATTTTTTTTAAATGAGTAGATTTTACTCATCTGTAATCTTTTTTTTTTTTTTTTTGAGACAGGGTCTTGCTCTGCCACCTAGGCTGTAGTGCAATGCCACCACCTCGGCTCACTGCAGCCTCTCTGCCTCTTGGGTTCCATCAATTCTCATGCCTCAGCCTCCCGAGTAGTTGGGATTACAGGCACATGCCACCATGCCCAACTAATTTTTTTATTTTTAGTAGAGACAGGATTTTTTTCTATGTTGGCCAGGCTGGTCTTGAACTCCAGGTCTCAAGTGATCTGCCTGCCTGGACTTCCCAACATGCTGGGATTATAGGCATGAGCCACAGCCCCCGGCCACCCATCTGTAATCTTCATCAATCCCACTTTTGAAGAGGCTGAGACAGTTTCCTTCATGCTCCTGCATACTGTAAAAGGAAATAAATAGTCAGGGCTCCTTGAAAGCTTGTTGGGCCAAGTTAGAGTTTTGAAGTGAGAAGCAGATTCTGAAGGAAAAGTTGATAAGCTCTGAACAAGCCATTTTCTATCTGAAAATACCTGTGAATTACTTGGTGTTCACAATGTATGGATGTCAGGGGGAGGTTGACGGGAGGGAGAGGTGGGGACTGGGAGTGAAAAGTGGTTCCCTAACCATCCACTTGCATGTTCATGAACTGTGCCCTCGACCCCTGGATACACTGTGGTCTCTCACTGTGGGGTCTGCCTCCCAAAATTCACAAAGGAAACCCAGCGTGGACATTTTAATTGACCAGAGTCATAAAATGGGTGGGGCATTTGACTTTGATACCATGACTGCCATTTAACCAAAAGGGAAACCGACATGCGGATGAAGTGAAATAGTTTGAATTGTGGAACCAGAGCATCATCCTGGATTTCTGACTTGACTCAGACCTAGCCTAGGAAGGCAATCAAGCAGAGAGGTTAGAACGTAGGCTTTGGAATTAGTTGGACCTGGATTTGAGTTCCTCTCTGCTGCCTTCTAGCAGTGTAACCTTGACCAGTAGGCTCAATGGCTGTGTTTGCCATCTGTGCAAATGAGGATGATAATATCATCTACCTTCTAGCTTGGCCAAATGTCGACAAATGCTACAAATGTCGCTGTCACTCATCCATGTATTCATTGCCACCCCCACACCACTCCTGATGACCTCTTGTTCTGCCTAATTAATTCACCACATGCTGACCTGACCTATGCTAAACAGTGTCCTGGAGGAGACAGTATGTGTTTTGCAGATGAGGACATCAAATTGAACAGCACTCTGTTCCTCTGGCCAGACCAGATTGAAGATATCTTTGAAAACAGCCGGAACTTGCTCCTTCACAAGAGGGATCAGGCAGAAATGGATCTGATTAAAAGGTACCGGGAGAGTCCGGGATTGTTTTGGAAATGAGACCTGACTTCTTCACCCATGCCGCAGGTTCCTGGTTCTGTCTAAACCATCCCCCACCCCACTCCACAGCAATGTGTGGGCGAAGTCTGAAAACAATTGGTGGAGAAGGAATTTCCTTTGGTTTCCCACTGAGGGATGTTTTCTTTAAGACTGCTTCACTGTAGTAACCTCTGCTAATGTCTTCCCTTCCTGCCTCGAATAATTGCAATTTGGCGGTGCAGAGAGAAAAAGGCGAAACCAGTGGCATGTTATAATGGCCTCCCCAATAGTAACAGTGAAGTTGTCAGCCTTGCATTAGAGACCACAGATCTGTAGGATATCAAGACAGAGATAATAAAGGCATGGCAGGGGGGCTGAGAAATTGCCTATTTTACAGCTGGACTTGTTCAGAGCGAATGTGGCTGTAATCACTTATTCGTTCATTATTTGTCAATTCAGTTGGTATTTATTGTGGATTTTCATGACGTGCTATGCTGTATTCTAGACATATATGTGTGTTTGGCTGCCAAATAAAGATTTTAATCCAGTGACATAGAAAATATAGACATACTGACAAATCCAATGTCAAGGGAAGCAGGCCAAGTGCCATGCGTGTGGTTTTACAAACACACACACACATGCACACACACACACACCCATTCTAGGTTCACATTTGGATTATGACCTGCAGATTCGTCGATATGACCTGCAATTACCCTGTCCCCTTCACATAAGAAACTCCCACTCCCAACTTGAGCTGCCATAATTCCTGCAAATACTTACAAGATAAAAGCAGGGATTTCTACACCGAATGGGAGAGTTTGGGATGAAGGGTCAACCTGTGTAGTTGCTACCTGGAAAATATGGCCTAAGTGTGCTCCCCGGGAGTCCAAAAAATGTGTGTGTGTGTGTGTGTGTGTATGTGTGTGTTTGTGAGTGTATGTGTGTATTTTCCTCCCTCCACCTGAGTGGATACTGGCCCTGGAGCCCAGAACTTAGCCTGATGGAAGAAATTGATTTCTTTTTAAATTAATAGACTATGTTTTAGAGCAGTTTTAGATTCACAGCAAAATTCAGCAGAAAGTACAAAGAATTCCCATATATGTCCCAGCTCCCCCACCCTGCCCCCCAGCCCTCCAAACACACCCTCTACACCCTCTTCTGTGGAACTGATTTTTTTTTTTCTATAGGTTTTTGAGGGACAAGTGGTATTTGGTTACGAGTAAGTTCTTTAATGGTGATTTCTGAGATTTTGGTGCACCCATCACCCGACCAGTATACACTGAACCCAATTTGTAGTCTTTTATCCCTCACCCCCTTCCCACCCTTTCCCCGGAGTCCCCAAAGTCCATTGTATCATTCTTATGCCTTTGCATCCTCATAGTTTAGCTCTCTTATGAGTCAGAACATACAATGTTTGGTTTTCCATTCCTGAGTTACTTCACTTAGAATAATAGTTTCTTGGCCGGGCACAGTAGCTCACGCCTGTAATCCCAGCACTTTGGGAGGCCAAGGCGGGCGGATCATGAGGTCAAGAGATCGAGACCATCCTGGCCAACATGGTGAAACACCGTGTCTACTAAAAGTACAAAAATTAGCTGGGTGTGGTGATGTGTGCCTGTAGTCCCAGCTACTCGAGAGGCTGAGGCAGGAGAATCGCTTGAACCCGGGAGGCAGAGGTTGCAGTGAGCCAAGATGGCGCCACCGCACTCCAGCCTGGCAACAGAGCGAGACTCCATCTCAAAAGATAAGATAAGATAAGATAAGATAAGGTCTCCAGTCCCATCCAGATTGCTGCAAATGCCGTTAATTCATTCTTTTTATGGCTGAGTAGTATTCCACTGTATATATCTACCACTTTTTTTATGTCCAACCAGAAAGTAAAATCATGTTTCCCCAGCAATTTCTTTATTTGCTTTTTAATATATTTTAACTTTTATTTTAGGTTCAGGAGTACATGTGCAGGTTTGTTATATAGGTAAACTTACGACTTGGGTGGCAAAATCATTTTTTTGTTGGATAAGTGAACAGAAGCAAGTTCCTTCATCTTTTTGAGCTTCTGTGCCCCTCGTCGGGAGAACGGGATAGAATCAGATCCTATCTTATGGTGCTGAAGGATGAAATGAGATGATCTGAGATTGTGCTTAGGTGGTAACCAGCATGTGGTAGAAATCCCAAAACTGTCAGCTTCCTTCTCCCTTTGAACAGTGACCTCTGTGGGGGAGAAAAATGCTTCTCAACTTCCAACCCATCAACTGCAAATGTGTGATTTTAGAATATTACCGCAAGACCAATTAGAGACAGTAAGTGCTATTGAAGTTAGGAGTGAGGGGTGACTCTGTGAGGAATGGGAACGATTGTCATTTATGAGGAGAGAAGGAGAGTGTCCGTTTCTCCTTCTGAGGGGCGACTCTCAGTGTGATCTCATCCACCGGTTCCCCAGCTCTTAACAGCAGAGGCCAGCAGAGGGCAGCTCTAGAAGAGGCTCAGGAGGGCAGCCTTGGGCTTAGCCCTCTCTTCGGTGAACCTTTAAATCCTTATGTTCATCATTTTGCATTAATCCTGAGAATAGCCTGTGAGATGGATTAAGCTATATTCATGCATCCATCCATCTCGTGAGAAAACAATCTTGCTTCCTCTGCGAGAAACCTGGCTTTATTTTCCCAGCCCACATTAATGATTTTGGGGTTCCATGCCGATTATTCTCCATTCGCTGTCCCGACCCCACCCTCTGGCTCTGCACCTGGAAGGTGATGTCCAATCTGCAGTGTTGCATTCTCTTGTCTGTTGGATCCAGGCTGGGCCCTGTCAATGGAGCCCTGCAGGAGGTTGGAGAGTAGCTATCGGGCTTTTCCTCCTCTCCCTCCCTGCCTGGCCCTGGGGCTCAGAGGCAGTACCTGCATCCCTCTGAGGTCAATGCCTCCTCCTCTATGGTTCCAGTTTTCCATTGTCCCCAGCCTGGGGGTCCTAATGGCTTCCCTCTAATGCTAGTCTCTGGGTGCCTCGCTGTCTACTGTTTGTTCCTTTAATCCTATCCATATCTCACTCCTGCAAGTAACCCTTAAAGTGTCTTTCTTTGAACATGGGAATGAATTCTATTTCCTGCTAGAATCCTCCCCGTATGCTCTAAATGGTCCCACAAATACATCTCTTATTTAACCTAATTTCCTGAGTGCCTACTATTTGCTAATGATTGTATTATTCTATGGACTATAATATATTGGAATTTATTTATATGAAATATGTATGGAATTTACATATCTGCACACACATACACACAGCTAGTCACTGACTTACGATGGTTCAACTTACGGTTCTTTGACTTTCTGATGGTGTGAAAGTGATGTTTTGAGTACCCATACAAGCATTCTGGTTTTCACTTTCAGTACAGTATATAGTAAGTTACATGGGAGAGTCAACATTTTATTATAAAACAGGCTTTGTCTTAGATGATAACTGTGGACTAATGTGAGTGTTCTGAGCATATTTAAGGTAGGCTAGGCTAAGCTATGATGTTCAGTAGGTTAGGTGTATTACATGAATTTTCAATTTCCAGTATTTTCAAATTACAATAGGTTTATAAGGATGTAACCCCATTGTAAGTAAAGGAGCATTTGTTTGTATGTGTGTGTGTTGCGGGGACATGAAAGTACTTTGGAAACTATAATGCACTTAGCAATTATAAGAAATTAGAAACAATAGGCCAGGCGCGGTGGCTCACGCCTGTAATCCCAGCACTTTGGGAGGCCGAGGTGGGTGGATCACGAGGTCAGGAGATCGAGACCATCCTGGCTAACACGGTGAAACCCCGTCTCTACTAAAATACAAAAAACTAGCCGGGCGAGGTGGCGGGCACCTGTAGTCCCAGCTACTCGGGCGGCTGAGGCAGGAGAATGGTGTGAACCAGGGAGGCGGAGTTTGCAGTGAGCCGAGATTGCGCCACTGCACTCCAGCCTGGGCGATAGAGTGAGACTCCGTCTCAAAAAAAAAAAAAAAAAAAGAAATTAGAAACAATAATAATAGTAATAATTTAAGGTAGTCACTGAGCTTACATGCCGTTGCCCTCTGGAAGGAATTCAAAACTGCTTTCATCAGAGATTTCTAGGTGAGTGTAGTATTTGGAGCTTCAAAAAGAATTTAATGATGTGAAAAGTTACTTAGCAGCACCTAGTTGCCTGGACAACAGAAGAATAATAAGCGTTGCCCCTCTCCCCCGTCATTTCATCCACCTCAGTGGTAGGTTCCATGGTTCTGGAAGTTATATGAAATTTACACGATGGATGACTCAGGGATGTGAGCTGCTGCTCTCTGCCATAAAAGGGCAAAGGAAAATGCTTTGGCACCCTGGAGGAAGAAGAGAAGATGTCTTACTTAGGGAGAGCACCCAACATCGTGTTTCACCAAAGCCTAAGGATTCGGATAGAACATGGTTTCTTGCTTATAGTGGATGTTCACCATTTTAATGAGTGAATGAATGAAACGTTTTTACACTAAGGATATTCCTGAAAATGAACACTGACCAGAATCTAAAATTACAGCTTATTACAAAACAAAAATAAAAAGCTGAGAAAAGGAATGGAGGCCAGAATATGTGGCTCATGCCTGTAATCCCAGCACTTTGGGAGGCCAAGGCAGGTGAATCACCTGAGGTCAGGAGTTTGAGACTAGCCTGGCCAACATGGTGAAATCCTGTCTCTATGAAAAATATAAAAATCAGCTGGGCGTGGTGGTGGGCACCTATAATCTCAGCTACTTGGGAGGCTGAGGCTGGAGAATCACTTGAAACTGGGAGGCGCAGGTTGCAATGAGTCAAGATTGTGCCACTACATAAAGAAAGAAAGAGGGAGGGAGGGAGGGAGAGAGAGAGAGAGACTCAAACCACTTGAAAATTCTCTAAATTGTGTTTAAGAAAAAAGCGACATTAAAACTGCCATAACAGAATTTAGCATTCTTAGGATAACCAAATTTATGAAATGTCACTATAGCTGATCTCAATGACAAGTTCCCTCATTTATTCAAAGAATATTGATTATTTGCTAAGTGTCAGATAGTCTAACTGCTGAAGACACAACAAGGAATTAAGGAGACAAGACACATACTTATCTCCTTGAACAGGGCTGGGTAAAAATAAATAAATAAGTAAAAATCAACTGTATTTATAGAGTTTCCATTTTAGTGAATGTGAGCAAACACTTACGTATTGACTAATGTATACAAGGCTCAATTCTGAGCTTTTCTTGTTGTTGTTGTTCTCGTTGACTTTAACTATTAAGCTGGTACTTTTTCTATCCTCGTTTTATCTACCTGAGGCACAGACAGTTTAAGCGACTTTCCCAAGACCACGTAGCTACTAAGTGGCAAGGTGGGAATTTGAAGCTAGCTTGTTTATCTCAAGACACTGTCCACTTCACACTGTCTTATTCTACCTCATTAGAAAAAGGGAGCAGTTCTCATTGAGACCTGCTTTGTTGATAATATGGATGAAGTTGATAAATCTCTGGAAAGGTCTCCCCTGATCATTCTAGCTACAGTAGCCCTCCACTTCCTTCCGCTAGTCACTCTGCCCTGTTTTATTTTCTTCAGAGCTTTTATGACTAACAGAAATATTTTATTGTTTGTCCTGTCTGTGGATTTATTCATCCATCCATCCATCCATTCATCTATCCTTCCATCCATCCATCTATCCATCCATCTATCCATCATCCATATATCCATCCATCCATCCATTCATCCATCATCCATCTGTCCATCCATCCATCCATCCATCCATCCATCTATCCATCCATCCCATCCATCCATTCATCTATCCATCCATGTCTATGGTCTAGGTCTCCTTCAGTTAAAATACAAGCTCCATGAAGGTAGAGAACTTAATAGCATACTTCACAAATATATTCCTGATGCCTAGGGCAGTTATAAAATATATTAGGCACTCAGTAATAAATGTCCAATGGCCGAATGAATAAACAGTATGTATATGTGTACATATATCATATGCGTATTTACCTGTACAGGAAAATACCTGGAAATGTTTAACCACCAACAGGCTCACAACAGCTCCATTTCTGGGAGGTGGTCTTATAGGTAGTTTAACTTATTTTTTCATCTTCATTTATCTTGAGAGAGAGAAAGAAAGATGGAGTGGGGAGGATTGGGGGAGGAAATCTGCAGGTACCTGATCAAATCTCTGTAGGCTTAAATATGGGCAAGCAGTGCTGATGTTTTGAAAGTGCACAGAATGCAAAGTCCATATGTGACCAGGCTGTCTTTACTTTCAGATGCTCAGAATTTGAGTCGAGACTTGAGGGCTACCACAGAGAACTGGAAGGTTTTAGGAAGCGCGAAGTGATGACTACGGAAGAAATGAAGCACAATGTTGAAAAACTGAATGAGCTTTCAAAGAACCTAAATCAGGCGTTTGCAGAGTTTGAGGTTTGGGATCTTGAGATGGGGACTTATGACGCTGTACTGGTCTATTGGTTCTGATACTTGGTTGTGAATTTCCTAATAGCATCTAGTAGGTGGATAGTATTGATTAACTCATTGGCCAGTTCTTTGGTATTTTATTTTTTCCTTTTTTTTTTTTTTTTTTTTTTTTGTTTGAGACAAGATCTCGCTCTGTTGCCCAGGCTGGAGTGCAGTAGAGTGATCTCATGTCATTGCAACCTCCACCTCCTGGGTTCAAGTGATTCTCCCGCCTCAGCCTTCCAAGTAGCTGGAATTACAGGCATGCGCCACCATGCCCAGCTCATTTTTTGTATTTTTAATACCATACAAAGAGATAGAGTTTTGCCATGTTGGCCAAGCTGGCCTTGAACTCCTGACCCCAAGTGATCCACCTGCCTCAATCTCCCAAAGTGCTGGGATTACAGGCATGAGCCACCACACCTGGCTCACTGGTACTTTCAACTACCTTTTCCCACATCCCTTCATGACGCCAGACCTTTCCCTTTGTTAGTTTCTGAGCACCGAAAGAAGAAAGTATAGTAAGGTAATTGTTCACATATATTGAGCATTTATTATGTGCTCAGCAATGGTCAAGGGCTTCATATGCAATATTTCACTTAATGCCTCTAACGCATCTTTGGATTAGGTACTGTTATTATCCTCACTTACCCTGAAGTAAGAGAACTAAGTCTTGGAGAAGCTAAGTAACTGTCCCCAAAGATCAGCTGGTAAGTTCTTTAACCATTAAAATTCTTACCTTCAAGGCAAGTCAGTACAAGGAGGTAATATCATATATGTAGCCAAAGTACATATGAAAATTATGAAAACAGAGATATGGCTGTCATAGAGTGGAAACAGATGACAGAGCAAGTAGCTGATTATTCTACAGTTTTAACCAGACAGACCTCAGCTGCCAAGGTCCTTGGAGGTGGCAGAGGGACATTCTTGCTTGAGTTCATGCTTTAGTTTCCTCTCTTACTCTCCAGATGAATAAGCATTTCCCTCCGCTTGGTTTTCAAGGCACTGAGGAGTTTGCCGTGGTGCCTTCTAGGGTTTAGGAGAACAACCTATCCAATAAACAGCATCTCCTTTTGCCTTGCAGTTGATCAATAAGGAGGAAGAGCTATTGGAAAAGGAGAAGAGTACCTACCCTCTTCTGCAGGCCATGCTGACGAACAAAGTGCCTTATGAGCAACTGTGGTCGACAGCCTATGAGTTCAGCACCAAGTCGGAGGAATGGATGAATGGTATGTGGTGATCTCACTCTGCTGGGACAGATGGGGATGGGGTGGAGGATCCACCCAGCCGCTTCTGAAATATGGTTTGCACTTAAGAATCTGGCTGGACTTTTAATCAGATTCTGACACTCCAGATTAAGGCAGCCACAGTCAAAAGTATCTGATGTGATAATAAAAATGGAAGGTGGAGAAAGAGCCAGATCTATTTCCAGGGTAAAACACAATAGGCAGCCACCCAGAGTCACGATTTAGAGTTGCAGATGGTGGGAGAACAGATGGCAGTTTCACGATGGTGCTGCTTCAGGAAAGGCCAGCGTGCCATAGACATCTGTAAACTACCCTTTTACTCTAGGATCTGGGGTCCAGAAAGGTATTGAGGAGTTGGAATCAACAGGACTTAATGATTGATCTGATATGGGTTAAGGGGCAGGGAGGAAGAGAGTTACTATCCTCTCAAAGGTAAGAATTTTATTGCCTCAGAGGTAAGAATTTTAATGCTTAAAGAACTTACTAGCTGACCTTTGGGAAAAGTTACTTAGCTTCTCCAAGACTTGGTTCTCTTACTTCAGGGGTGAGTGAGGATAATAACAGCAAAGAACCAACTTCCAGATGACTGGCTCAGGCAATTTGGTAGGTATTACCATCACTGAACAAGAGAAGTGACAGATTTGTTGGGGAAAAAAACAAAACAAACAAAAAAACAACCCATCAACTTGAATACATTGAGTTTGAGGCATCTGGAAACAATCAAATGGGAATATTAAATAGCAATTGAGTATATCAGGGTGGATTTTAGGAGAGAGATTTGGAAGGTGGGATTTACGTTGGGGAATTATTGATGTGTAGATTACAATCAAAGCCATGAATGATATCACCTGTGGCGGGTGTTTAAGCACAAAGGACAAAATCAGAGATCCTTGTCTGGGTGCAGTGGCTCACACCTGTAGTCCCAACACTTTGAGAGGCTGACGCAGGAGGATTGCATGAGCCCAGGAGTTTGAGACCAGCCTCAGTAACGTAGTGAGAACCCTGTCTCTAAAAAAAATAAAAAATTAGCCAAGTGTGGTGGTGCATGTGTAGTTTCAACTACTCGAGAAGCTGAGATGGGAGGAACGCTTGAGCCCAGGAGATCAAGGCTGCAGTAAGCTATGATCTGCTTACTGCACCCCAGCTTGGGTGTCAGAGCAAAACCTTGTCTCAAAAAAAAAAAAAAAATCAGAGGCCCTTAGGTTTGAGCCTTTAGCAAATTTCTAGTGCTTCAGTATTTGTAAACACAACAAGGCCGGTCATGGTGGCTCATGCCTATAATGCCAGCACTTTGGGAGGCCAAGGTGGAAGGATTACTTGAGCTCAGGAGTTTAAGACCAGCCTGGGCAATATAGCAAGACCTTATTTCTACTAAAAATAAAATGAAAAAGTTAGCTGGGCATGGTGGTGTGTACCTGTAGTCCCAGCTACTCAGGAGGCTGAGGCAGGAGGATCGCTTGAACCTGGGAAGTTGAGGCTGCAGTCAGTTGTGATGGCACTACTGCACTCCAACCTGGGAGACAGAGCAAGACCCTGTCTTAAAAAAAAAAAGTATTTATAAATTACCAAGTGTTTTTATTAGAAATAGGTATTGTATTTTTAAAATATTTTACATTTTATTTTAAATTTATATACATTTAAATGGACATTTTTGGCATACATTTCTATGAATTTTAACAGATGTTTACATTCATATAAACACTACTACAATCAGAAAACAGCAATTTCATCAACTCAATAAATTTCTTTGGACTGTCTCCTTGTAGTCAAATCCTCCCCCGAGTTGTAACCCCTGGCAACTATTGATCTCTTCATTGTTCCTATAGTTTTATCCTTTTGAGGCTCCTCCTATAAATGGAATGATACAGTATGCAATCTTTCAAGACTGCTTCCCTCACTCAGCATACTGCCTTTAAGATTCATCCAAGTTGTTGGATGTAGCAGTAGGTCATTTCCTTTTATTGCGAGTAATATCCCATTCTATGGATACACCAGCTTAACCATTTACCCACTGTTTTCACTCTCAGACTATTATAAATAGAGATGCTGTAAATATTTATGTCAACGTTTTTGTGTCAATATAAACTTTTATTTCTCTAGAGTAAATGCCCAGGAGTGGATTGCTGAATTATATTTAAAGTATATGTGTAAATTTATAAGAAAATGCCCAACTTTTGTTTTCCACAGTGGCTGTGCCATTGTGCATCCCTCACCAACGTGTGATAATTCCAATTGTTCCACCTCTTCACCAGTGTATTAGTCCATTTTCGTACTGCCATGAAGAAATACCTGAGACTGGGTAATTTATAAAGAAAAAGAGGTTTAATGAACTCACAGTTCCACATGGATGGGGAGGCCTCACAATCATGGTGGAAGGTGAAGGAGGAGCAAAGGCACATCTTACATGGCAGCAGGCAAGAGAGCATGTGCAGGGGAACTGCACTTTATAAAACCATCAATTCTCGTGAGACTTATTCACTATCATGAGAACAGCATGGGAAAACGACCCCATGATTCAGTTACCTCCCACCAGATCCCTCCCACGACATGTGGGGATTGTGGGAACTATAATTCAAGATGATATTTGAACGGGGACATAGCCAAACCATTATCAACCAGCCACTGGGTATTGTCCGTATTTTTTTTTTTTTTTTTTTTTTTTTTTTGAGACGGGGGTCTCGCTTTGTCACCCAGGCTGGAGTACAGTTACAGTGGTGTGATCTCAGCTCACTGCAGCCTCCGCCTCCTGGGTTCAAGCAATTCTCCCACCTCAGCCTCCTGTTTAGCTGGGATTACAGGAGCGTGCCACCACACCTGGCTAATTTTTGCATTTTTAGTAGAGCCGGGGTTTCACCATGTTGGCCAGGCTGGTCTCAAACTCCTGACCTCAGGTGATCCACCTGCCTCAGCCTCCCAAAGTGCTGGGATTACAGATGTGAGCCACTGTGCTTGGCCTGTATTTTTTATTTTAGCCATTCTCATAAGTAGTTGTGGTGTCTCATTATGATTTTAATTTGCATTTCCCCAATGCCTGATGATCTCGAACATTTCTTTATGTGCATACCTGTCATTTGTATATCATCTTTGGTGAAGTGTCTGTTCAAGTCTTTTACCCATTTGTTTAATTGGTTGTTTGATTTCTTACTGTTGAGTTTTGTGAGGTCTTTATATATTTTGGATACAAGCCCTTTGTGAGATATGTGATTTACAAATATTTTCTCCAAGTCCATGGCTTGTTTTTAAATTCTCTTTATGGTGTCTTTCACAGAGAAAAAGGTTTTAATTTTGATGACATCTGACATATCAATCTTTTATGGATTGTGCTCTTGGTATCATCTCTAAGGACTCTTAGCCTAACCCTGGTCATGAAGATATTCTCCTGTGTTTTCTTCTAGAATTGTTATGATTTTAGGCTTTACATTTAGACCTGTGGTCCATTTTGAGTTAATTTTTTTAAATATGAGGCTTAGTTCAAGTTCATTGTCTTATATATAAATGTCCAATTGTTCCAGTAATTGGAAAAAATTAAGTTTTTGTCCACTTAATTGTATCTTTGTCAAAAATCAATTGTCCATATCTTTGTGGGTTGATTTCTTGACTACTCTGTTCTGTCAATCTATATGTCAAGCCTTTCACTGATACCACATCAACTTGACAACTGTATTTTTATAGAAAGTCTTAAAATCACGTAGTATGATTCTTCTAACTTAATTCTTCTTTTCAAATTTTATTTTCACTATTTTCGTCCCTTTATTTTCCACATAAATTTGAGAATCAGTTTGTTTGTACATACCAAAAAATCCTGCTGGAATTTTGTTGGAAATGTTTTAAATCTATAGATCAATTTGGAAAGAATTCACATTTTATTACGTTGAGTCTTCCAATCAATGGGCACTTTATATCTCTTCAATTAGGTCTCCTTTTACTTCTTTTTATCAGTGTTTTGCAGGTTTCAGCATACAGATCCTGTGCATGTTTTGTTAAATTTATACATAGGTATTTCCTTTTTTGGAGCAATCGTAAATGATGTATGTTTTGAATTTCACTTTTGAGGTAAATACTATGAAGCACAATTGCTGGATTATATGGTAAGAACATGTGTAGTTTTGTAAGAAACTGCCAAACTGTCTTTCAAAGTTGCTGTACCATTTTGCATTTCCACCAGTATAAATGAGAATTCCTGTTGCTCCACATCCATGCCAGCATTTAGTGTTGTCTGTGTTTTGAGTTTTGACCATTTTAATAGATGTGTAGTGGTATCTCATTGTTGGCTGTTGTTGTTGTTATTGTTTTTAAATTGAGATGAGGGTCTCACTGTGTTGCCCCAGCTGGCCTCAGATTACTGGGCTCAAGCAATCCTCCCACCCTGGCCTCCCAAAGTGTTGGGATTACAGGTATGAGCCACCACACCCAACCACTCATTGTGTTTTAATTTGTAGTTCCTTAATGGCAATGATATTGAACATCTTTTCATATACTTATTTGCCTCCTGTATATCTTCTTAGGTTAGGCATTTGTTCAGAGCTTTTGCCTATTTTTAAGTCTCAGGTTTTGTTTTCTTATTGTTGAATTTTTAAAAATTCCTTGCATATTTAGATAATAGTCCTTTAACAGATTTTTTTTTTGTTTGTTTGGCAAATATTTTCTTCCAGACTGTGGCTTTTTTATTCTCTTGACAGTGTCTTTTACAGGGGATAATCTTTTCATTCCTAGTTTATCATTTTTTTCCCATGTGTTGTCCCTTTTGTGTTGTAACTAAAAAATCATTCTCAAATCCAAGGTCATCCAGATTTTCTCCTATGTTATCTTCTAGGAATTTTATAGTTTTCCATTTTAGATTTAAGTCTGTGATCCATTTTGAGTTAATTTTTGTGAAGGGTATGAGATCTGTGTCTAGATTCTTTTTTTTGTGTGTGTATATGGATGTCCAATTTTTTCATCCTTATTTGTTGAAAAGGCTATCTTTTCTCTATTATATTGCCTTTGCTCTTTTATCAAAGACCAGTTGACTATACTTGTGTGGTTCTATTTCTGGGTGGGTTATATATTCTGTTCCATTGATCTATGTGACTTTCTTTTGCCAATACCACACTTTCTTGATTACTATAGTTTTATCGTAACTCTTTTTTTTTTTTTTTTTTTTTTTT